>NW_024543226.1:0-50000 GCF_018167655.1 Microtus oregoni | reverse complement strand
TCTTAAGCAATAGGAATCAAGAGCAATGACAATAGGAATCAAGATCAAAACAATACCTGCATTGTTTTGGGGGATCACTGGAACAGCCCTGACCAACAGCTGGAGGGGGTGTTCCACACTTGGCACTGGGCTTTTTAATAATCCATGGCTTCTGGGAGAAGCATCATCCCTTTCGTCAGGTAACTCCAATTAAATTCATATATATTATAAAATAGTAGGTTTGGCTACTACTATCACATCTGGTCTTTAATTCAGTCTGTAAGAGAAAATATTCCACATCTCCCTGATAAGTCTGACTTGCTGCACTCAAGTGAAGATCTCCATTTTAACACGGACTTTTTAGTCTTTTCCAAATTCTTCCTGATGCGATAGGTCACTGTGCACTTTTCTGTTGCATTCCTGGCCCCAAATCTGGAATCAGCCATTTTCCCCAGGCATCTTTGAGGGGGCAGTTTTTTTAGTGTACTCAATCTGAGCAATGGAGTTGTTGGTGATAAGTAGTTGATTGGAATCAGTGCATGGAATGAGTACTTCTGCATCTTCGAGAGCATAAATGTCAGCCTCTGTCCTGGTTTCTTCCAGGGCACTCTATAGGAGATCATTTTCTTTTCTTGGGGGGCGCTCAACTATCCAGTGTTTCAAAGCACAAGCATACATATTTTATCAATTCTCCCACTCACAATAAAGGTGTGCACTCTCTGTTCCCAATGCACCTTTCTGAATTGATGAAAATGCTCTGCATCTGCACTGCCCAGCCCAGGAAGCTCTAGCTGTCTGTGGCTGTTGGCCACTGGAAATCTGAGCAGTGCTGAAGGTGACACTTATAATTATGATTAAATTTTGTTTGTTAAAGCTGACTTTATTTATTTTAAATAGGGTTATATAATTTATAAACCTCCATGTGCCGCATGTAACTGAGGAAAACATTAGGCAGATAACCCTGGCCTCATTTCTTCACCTTGTGTTGTGTATTCACAATATATCCTGGAGATCACTCTATAATTATAATCATGGACTTCATGTTGCCTTCTTAAAAATTATTTTGTTTGTTTTGAGATAGAATCTCAGTATATAAGTCAGGTAAAACTTGAGCTCACTATGTAGCTCAGGATAGCCTCAAAACGACTATTCTCTTGTCTTTACCATCAGCCTGTTGGCATCACAGATGCATACCATCATACCTGGCTAAGCACATGCGTACCTAGTCATTTGAGTGGTAGATACACCTGAGATCATGCTGTCCCTCTTTCCTTCCCACAGATGTTTTTCATAGTTCTGCTCTTGGAGTTCTACATTGTTGCTCTGTCAGATTCTTTGTGTCCCCTTCCGTGTTCTTTGGGATGGATCCTTAGAAGAAAGACCCCTGGTCCCAGAATGCACGCTTTTGGTTTTCACTAGCATAAGATCCATCCATAGGCTTGGAGAACAGTTGCATTCTCTCCAGCAATGGAGAAGAGTGTCTTTTTGCTCACAGACTACCCACGTGGAGAGCTGAGAGGAGGTGACTGCTATGTGAGAAACCTGTGGTGAGCATTTCCTGAAATCAGGAGAGTGACATGCTCAGACTGGACCCTCTGCCTGTCTTTGTCTTTGAAGATGTGGTTCCTCTTCCTCTCTGAGTCCTGTGGCTCTGGTTCTAGGCCCACAGTGTGGGAAAGGGAAGTCACGTGCTTGGTGTAACCTCAATGACCTCCTTAAACAAATTGCTTTCTTATAGATCATCCATACATGTTAACTGCACTATCAAATGGAAGCAGAATCAGAAAAAAATCTACTCCGCACCCAGGATAACTTCCAAGACAGACACCACACAAGGTTTATCCTCCCTCCCCTCTGTAAGGGAGATATAGCCAGGAGAAGAGTAGGGCCTGATAGCGAACACTGTGGAAAGGATGGGCCAAATTTTCCTTGGTTTCCAAGGCAGCATTTGTTTTTCTTTGTGGACCAGACAGTTTAAGGCAGTCTCTTTGAATGGTTTCCATGGGAATCCACTTGAGCAGATCAAAAGAGGGAAAAAGGAATTGTGTGAGACATTTAGGTGTGGGGTTAGAATGATGATGCCTGGCACACAATAAACTACTAATTCACAGAAATAAATTGATGACATGGCTGAAGAAATGTATGTGTGTGTGTGTATATGTGTGTGTGTGTGTTTGTGTGTGTACCTTCACTCAATATTGTAGAATTCACAATACACAAAGAGAATCATGGCATATTGGTACTTATTATTTTGTTACCTATTTTGAGAAGTATTTTTTTCTTTCATTAAAAATATTAATTTATTCAGGGAAAACTAGCCTTTAGTAAATAGAGCCAGGCGCGCCATCTGGTGATCAAAATGTGAGTTGCAGGACTTCAAGGCAACTATGGAGTTTCCCTATAGGCAAGGTTGGGGCATCAGAGGGCAGTGTGGGGGACCACTCACTCAGAGAACTCAGGGAGTTCAGTGCCCTTAGGATCCCGACATCTGGGGATGGTTAGACAATTATGCAATACATCCGAGTGTTAACGTGTACGTAGCTGCCAAAGAACCCGTAGATTAATATACAGACTGCAACTTTCCATTCCAGAGAGGATTTCTGAGGTTTCTGGGGTCAGGTCATCTGGGACCACTTGGACATGTGTAGCTTTGCTGTGGGACCATTCTTGTGCATGTTCTCTCGCGTGTACATCATGTCTGAGTCTCTCCCCTTAGTACCTGGGACTGCGGTAGCTGTGGAAGCTTCACATCTGACTGTTGGTCAACACTGCCTAGTTTTTCTACATAGGGAGTACATGGAATTTCTCCTCCAGCAATGTATGGCCTTTTCTTCTGTCACATTTTCCATTTAAATGGGTGTAGCATAGAGACATCTCAGTCATTAAGCTTTCCCTTCTAGAGTATGAAGTCCAGAATTAGCCCAAGACATATGTTGGGGCATCAATGTAAACTATGGAACACACATGGAAATTAGAGAAAATAAAAAGCAATTCTACTTTCTAACACTAGAAGAATATAGACAACATCTACTAAAATTGTGTGACTTGCATATTTTGGCCAATTGGAAACATACATGCATTCTTTTATGGCAGGGTTGGTACATGCACACGGAAGAACCAAGACTGTGGAATTCTTGGCCCATCTGTTGGCTCACCAGGCAAAGGTGCTTACAGCCCAGCCCAACGAGTTTGAGGCCTGGAAGCTACTTGGTGGAAGAAAAGAGCCAACTCCTGTAAATTGTCCTCTGATCTTGAACACACTACATCCCAGCACAATAAATATATACAATAAATTCTTGTTAAAGCTATGAATTTTTCTACTGCTTAAGGAAGCAGTCCCTCTTCTCCCGCTGTCCACACTGCTCAGGGCAGAGGTGACCATGTTCCCAGTTTCCCTAGAGCCTTTCCTTCGGGAACCCTGACCCTGAGGCGGTGTTTCACAATGTTCCTTCCATCCCTTCTCTTTCAGGGTGAGGTAAGTGTCCAGGTGGCCGCAGAAATGGGAAGAGTCTGGTCCTCCCAGTTGCTGAGATGAGCAGCCTCTCTTGCCACACAACCTCCACAAGAGGAAGCAGCAGATGAGATTAAGAAAAAACAGGGGGAAAACATGGCAGGAACCTTCAGTATTCCTTCCACACCAGGTGACAGGCGGGCTTGGAGTCCAGCCCTCTAAAAAATGTCAGAAAGCTCTGGAATTCATGTACTTCCCTGAGCTATGTGGTAGCAGGCCTCACTATGTTTACAGTGGAAAATACCCACCAGTAGTGTGGGAGCGTAATAGAGACAGTGAGTTTGTATGTGCAGGGGCTCTGGATTGGGGTATGTGATAGGAAACAGTCCTGTTGTTCCCACATGGATCAGGAGATGTCTCCTGACTCCATTTTTAACAGATTATTTTATCACCATGAAATGGCATCTTTCAAAATTTTTTAAATGCTTTTTTTGTTGTTGTTGTTAATGAACAGAAACAAAACTTTTCCTCAAAATATAACAGGACAGGGAAAAACTTTTCCCAATTTTCATTGGTTGTCTTTGCCTTTAGATTTACTTTAATCCTGGGGAGGAGGGCTATGTATGTGAATGTCAGTGTCCAGCAGTGTTGGATCCCGGAGGCTGGAGTTGCACATGGTTTGAGCTTCCTGTCATCGGTGCTGGGATTTGAATTCAGGTCCTCTGGGGAAGCAAGTATCGCTCCTAACCAATGAACCATCTACTGCCTCAGCTCCCCAAGGGTTAAGGTTAGGGTTAGGGTAAGGTCCTTCTATGTACCATATAGTATGTGAAGGATTGCAATTCTGTAAAAATCCCTCTGCTCATTTGAGAGATAATCACTGGAAATGTAATTTCTCAAAAGCTTTCCTATTATGTCCAGAAGATGCCACCAACCAGAGCGTACTGATTTTTCTGTTACCCGGAATGCATGGATCCTTGAATCCCCGACAGCCGCCCCAGTTCTCATGGCTATAGACCAACTGTCTAGACGGCTTGTGATCCTGCCATTCTGACATGAATCATCAGATGTTACCTGCCTCCACTGGAGGGTGGGGTTGAGACGGGGTGTCTCTGTAGTTTTGGAGCCCTCCTGGAACTAGCTCTTGTAGACCAGGCTGGCCTTGAGCTCACAGAGATCCACCTGCCTCTACCTCCCGAGTGTTGGGATTAAAGGTGTGCGCCACCACTGCCCAGCCACTTGCCTCCAATTTTAACAGATTATTTTTCTCGCCATGGACCATCTATCTCTCCAGCTCCCCAACGGTGGCGTACATAGTTAACTTACTTCAGTGCATTAGGAATTCATTATGGTGGTAGCCTGTCTGCATGCGCCACCATCTCATTCTATAGCTGCTTCTTACAAAAGGAAATTCCCCTGTGGATATTTGTGCCCACTCACAAGAAATGACTAAAGGACACTTCCTTTTACCAGTGGGCCTGCTTCTTCAAGCATCTTGACAATTCAAATCTCCGAGTTTCCCGTTTTAGTTAGTTGCACGATGTTTTCATTTGCCCCAAGTCAGCTAAGCACCCGAAGAGAACACCTGTCTGTGCATGTCTGAGAAATTGATGAGTTCCACAAAACTCTGGCTATGTGCACATCTGATATCCTGGTATAATGACTCAGACTGTATCTTAGAAGCAACTGCAGAATTGGAAGGGAAACCTTACTGGCCAAGTTGTGTTTATGCTACCCCTATAAGAGCACAAAGTTGGGAGAAGGTCACCTTATGCTAAAAAAGAGAGAAATTTCCCACATCCTCTTTGCAGAAAATTGGGGAAGCATCAATGTGGGATAAAAGGGAAGCTTTACAGCATAGACCATCCCAGGGATATGCGCCTGGCAAACACAGAGCTCAAATCTCTTGGAGTCTGGAGGTGGTGTGGAGGTTTGAATAAGAATGGTCCCCATAGGCTCATGTATCTGAATGCTTAGTCTCCAAGGAGGGGCACTCTTTGAGAAGGCTTAGATGATGTGGTGTCCTTGTTGGAGTAGATGTGGCATCATTGAAGGAAGTGTGCCACTGGGGGTGGGCTTTGAATTTCAAAATCCCATGTCAGGCCCAGTGTCAGCCTCTCTCTCCCTGTGGATCAGGTAATAGAACTCTCAGCTACTTCTCCAACACCATGTCTGCCTGTGTGCCACCATGCTCCCTGCCGTGATGGTAACAGACCAACCTCAGAAACTATAAGCAAGGCACGTGAATGCTTTCTTTGATAAGAGTGGCCTTGCTCATGGTGTCTCTTCACAGCAATAGAACAGTGACCAAGACAGATGGTGTTTCATAAATTCCTGTGTGCTCAAGGTCTTTACAGTTTTAGTATACACAGGTTTGTCCATGAAGAGGGCCAAAAGGGGACTACTGTCTTCTGAAGAGCACATTATTTTAGACAAGTAACTGGAATGGCCTCCTGCTCTGCCCAAATGTCCCACAGTAGTCTCTTGTATTAATGACTGACATCTTGGAACAGATTCCAGTCAAGGCACTTATGAGTATTCAACCAGCCCCAATTCTCCCTCTGCAGCTGCTGATGGGGCAGAGGAAATCCCTTACATGACAGTGGTAGTTTGAATGAGGATGGTCCCCGTAAGCTCCTATGGTTAATGTTTCAGTGGTGAATAATTTAAGAAAGATTAGGATGTGTGTCCTTTTTGGACAAGGCGTGTCACTGGGTGTGAGTTCTGATGACTCAAAAGAACTCTGCCTCCAAGGGGAACCCTCATCCATTGCTGGTGGGAATGCAATCTTGTGCAACCACTTTGGAAATCGGTGTTTCGGTTTCTCAGGAAATTCGGGATCAACTTACCCCTGGACCCAGCAATACCACTCCTGGGAATATACCCAAGAGATGCCCTATCATATGACAAGAGCATTTGTTCAACTATGTTTATAGCAGTATTATTTGTAATAGCCAGAACCTGGAAAACCTAGATGCCCTTCAATGGAAGAATGGATGAAGAAAGTGTGGAATATCTACACATTAGAGTACTATGCTGCGGTAAAAAACAATGACTTCTCAAATTTTGCATGCAAATGGATGGAAATAGAAAACACTATCCTGAGTGAGGTAACCCAGACCCAAAAAGATGAACATGGGATGTACTCACTCATAATTGGTTTCTAGCCATAAACAAGGGTCACGGAGTCTACAATTGGTGATACCAAAGAAGCTAAGTAAGAAGGTGAACCAAAGGAAAAGCATATAGATGTCCTCTTGGCTATGGGAAGTAGACAAAATTGCCGGGGAGAAAATTGAGATCTTGGGGGTGGGGTGGGATGGGGGTAAAGGGAGATGGGGAGAGAGGGGGATAGGGGGAGAATGGGGGAGCTTGGGGAAGGGGGAGGATTGGGATGAAGGAAGGTTGGATGGGGGAGCACGGAAGCACGGTTCTTAGTTAAGGGAGCCACCTTAGGGTTGGCAAGAGACTTGAACCTAGAGTGGCTCCCAGATGCCCAAGCCGAGGTCCCCAGTTAGTTCCTTGGGCAGCTGAGGATGAGGAACCTGAAATGACCCTATCCTATAGCAATACTGACGAATATCTTGCATATCATCATAGAACCTTCATCTGGTGATGGATGGAGACAGAGACAGAGACCCACACTGGAGCACTGGACTGAGCTCCCAAGGTCCCGATGAGGAGCAGAAGGAGGGAGAACATGAGCAAAGAAGTCGGGACCACGAGGGGAGCACCCACCCACTGAGACAGTGGAGCTGATCTACTGGGAGCTCACCAAGACCAGCTGGACTGTGACTGAAAAAGCATGGGATAAAACTGGACTCTCTGAGCATGGCGAACAATGAGGGCTGATGAGAACCCAAGGACAATGGGTTTTTGAACGGGGTTTTGAACCTACGTAATGTGCTGGCTTTGTGGGAGCCTAGCCAGTTTGGATGTTCACCTTCCTAGAAATGGACGGAGGGGGGAGGACCTAGGACTTACCACAGGGCAGGGAAATCTGACTGCTCTTTGGGCTTGAGAGGGACAGGGAGAGGAGTGGGAGGAGGGGGAGAAGGGTGGGAGGAGGGGGAGAAGGGTGGGAGGAGGGGTAGGGAAATGGGAGACTGGGAGGAGGAGGAAATTTGTTTTTTTTTCTTTTCTCAATAAAAAAAAAAAATAAAAAAAAATAAAAGACCTCTGCCTCCTGCCTGTGATCAGGATGTAAACTCTCAGTTACTGCTACGGTGTCCTGCCAGGCTGGCTGCTGCCATGCTGCCCACAGTGATGGTACTGGACTAACCCTCTGACACTGAAAGCAAGCTCCCAATTTAATGCTTTGTTCTGTAAATTCCCTTCAGCACAGCGCCTTTTCCCAGCAATAGAACAGTAGCTCAGTCAATGTCCTGTGGCTGTCAAGGGACTTGCAGTTCCTGCCTCTTTTCTTCTGTGTTATCTCTTCTTGTAGGGCACAGAGGATAATTTCTATTTCAATATCAAATTAGTGGCTCCAAAATGATGGTGAGGTAAAGGAAATACTTTGGAGATCTCCCTGCAATAGAGAAGGGACCCCAAGTTTGTTCTACATCGTAAGGGTGAATACATATTACATCTGAGTCATATGCAGAGCATATTCATAGAAAAATACATGGCAACCACACCACAAACACCATGGAAACATACTTGGCTACCACACCACAAATACCAGGTTGCTCTTGGAAGTCCCCAGCAGGCATGGTGCAACACAATTGCAGTGACTGACCAGGATACAACTTGCCTGGCAGGCAGCGATCTGGGGACTGTACCACAGCCTCCTGGAGAGGGGATGGAAAGTCTAGGAAATCCATCCATCCCAGAGTCAGGGGATTCAAGGTGCCCACCACATTCATATTCTCTACAGAGCACCACTCTGTATCCCTTGTGCACTGCCCACTTTACACTTAGGGAGGATGAAGTGAGTTGTGGAGCACTACAGTTGCTGCAATCCATAAATGGAACTGCTCTATACGTGTGCCAGCTTTCCAAACACACTAAAAACGCATTGCTATTCCATAAAACATCAGCCCTTTTAAAGAAAATAAATGTAGGCATGTAGTTTGAATGCCACCTCCTGGCCTTAGTGGGAACTACATCAGTGAGAGTCTTGGGCCCAGTGGAGTCTATGTTTGGATGGGAGGGAACATTGACTGTGACCTGGACTTGAAGGGACCATACCTCTGAAGATAAGGCAGTGTTTTTTCACCTCATTATGATTTCCTGTCACATAATACTTGACATCTTAGGTATATCAAATGTAAACCCGAGATTGGAGACCAATCCCAGTCTAAGGCTAAGATAAAGCAGCCTCATTAGATAGAGATGGTGGAGCTCTGTGTGTAAACACACACACACACACACACACACACACACACACACACACACACACACACCACACACACACACACACAGAGGCATGCACACAGCATCAAAATAGATTACATTCGTCCTTACTGCTCCAGAAACTGAACAAAATGACTACTTCTCCTGAAGTATGGAAGGTGTATAATCCTTTATCCAAAGTGCGATTGTGGGTTCGTGCATGCCTGTGAGTGCGTGAGCAATTGTGTGTGTGTGTGTTTGTGTGTGTGCGCGCGCGTGAGGTCAGGGGACAGAAGTCAGCCTCCGGTGTTGTACCTCAGGTGCCATCCCCCTGAAGTTTTTCTTAGACAAGGTTTCCAACTGGCCTGGAACAAGCAAGGCAGGCTGGGTTGGCTGGGCAGCACATTCCAGGGATAGGCTTGCCTCCACCTTCACACACAAGCATGTCCCACCACATCTACTACTTTTCCTGCTGTAGTTTATCTTCATTTTCTTGATGATGCTCTCTGTGAATGACACTCAGGGCCTCATGCCCACAAGGCCAGCAATTTATTGATTTAGCTGTCTCCCCAGCCCCACTTTTACCACCCGAGCACAAGCATTTTTCTCAGTTTACACTTTAAAGTACTTTCCTTCCTGGATACGAAATTTGAAACACCACAGGAAAGCACATATAGTAGCATAAGGAAATGTGTCTGTCGCTGGGCTGATTCCTACCCCTAAGGCACAGGGCTGTCTGCAGGGAAATCTCCTGAGAGTGAGCAATCTGAGTACAGTCCAAGCCACCATTTTCTATACGCCTTGCTGTATGTGGTGGTGAGGAAGTTGCCTTCCCATTTAGGGGATGGTAATCTTTAAAATGTCTGGGCCAGGGGCGTACATTGCTGTGCCTCATATCCGGGGAAAGAGGATGGCTTCCCATGCCAGAACTAAGCTGAAACTTTACAACAGTGAATGGAATGATAATAGTCCTGCTAACTACTTTGTGTGTTTAGTGCAGAGTCTCAGAGCAGCCCAGCCCAGCCTGGGACTCTTGCCCTTCCTCCCTCAGCCTTCAGAGTGCTGCTGGTCTTCCAAGCTTAGCACACTGCCCCAGCTCAAGTATTCATTTTAATGTAAACACATTCTTAATGCTACTGTTTTCTTCTCGGCCCAGTAACATTTTCATTCCATTTCTACATGTATATGGTTGAATTCCCACGAAATAAGTAATTTTATCATTGATTTCCCTGCAAAAATTTATTTTATAATGATCCACATCTTTTGAAAAACCATGAATTCTAAGATTGCTATTTTAGGAAATTTAGCATTGACGAGATATTTTAGGTTTTTGCTTGGTTTTCATTGTTAGTTAGGGCCTCTCTATGCTATTCAGGCTGTTCTGAAACTTTTTAGCACTAATGATCGATCGTGTAACCCCAGTGTTCAAATAGTTGGAAGTGCACGCATTTGCCACCTAACGCTGATGAAAACTGTTCGCATTACTGCCTGGCATTTGACCATTTTTCTTCATTGTTTCACAACAATTATTTTAATTTGTACATAATTTTAAAATGTACATAACTTAATAATAATTACGTTGTGTATATTCCTATGTGTATGTACACATGAATTCCTGTGCCTCCAAAGGTCAGGAGAGGTCATACCTTCCTGGAGCTGAGGTATGGTCCTTCAAGGATGTTGGAAATGGATGCTGGAAACTACCTTGGATCCTCAGCAACAATAGAATGCACTCTGAACCACTGAGTCATCTCCCCTGCCAGACTGTAGACTGTTAGATTTCGTTAGCCTTTATAATGTTCATATTTTAAATTCCACTGTGTTTTCCCCTTGGTCAATGACCTGGAGTTGATGCTTCTTTTTTTTTCTTGTTTAGATTTTAGTTATACTTTTAATTATGTCTGTCTGTCTGTCTGTGGTATGCACATGATTGGCAGAGGCATTGACTCCTGATGGGGCTAGAGTTAAAGGCAGTTGTGAGCTATCTGCCATGGGGGCTGGGAGCCATACTCTCATAAACAGTAATGACTCTCTTGTCTCTTTCCTCCTCCCTCTACGCCTTGAGTGCTGGTATTACAGGTGAGGGTGAACATGCCCAGAGGGTCAAAGAACACAGAGCAATTTCCATTCTAGGCAATCATTCTGCCACGAGAGCTATGTCGCCAGTCCCCATACTGTGGCTTTTTAAATTCACCAGTGATTTCTTTTCATGGTATAGCATTCTCATTGAACAGCTACCAGAGAAATCAAGAATATAGCTGGGAATGTGTGCACAGCCAGGGGAGCAATAGCAGTATCTAGGGACCACTTTTAAAAATCCCCAAATGTGCTCCCACCACATTTGTGAAGAGCTTGGGACAGGGCCGTCAGATGCTGGGCAGATCTAAGTGCTGTAGCATCCTCGAGTCCAGCCTCTGGCAAGGACATCCTGTTCCTGAGAGCAAGTCTCCTGCCAGCAAACCTACCTTACATGCCCAGCTTCCCAAAGGTCAGCAACAAGGGACTAGAGGCTGTTGTTGTACTGTCTGTGGATGTGTGTGCACAGCCAATGACCCAGACCCTGCAGAAGAATCACAAAACAGGAAAAAGGTTGGTCAAAGAATCAGACACATCCTTAAGCTCAGTACTGAAGACATAAAAAAAGAAAATTTGGAAATATAGCTTAGTGTGTGGAAATAGAAATGACGGAGAAAGAAGAACAGGATTTCCCTTGCACGGAGATGTGAGTGTGGGTGTCCTGATGTGGGGCTGTGCCTCTCTAGGAGTATGGGGACAATGATGAAGGGATCCCAGACATATCTGAGAAGCCGGATTCTGTGTTTGGATGTCTGTACAGCAGTGGTTCTCAGCCTTCCTATGCTGTGACGTGACTCTTAATACAGTCCCTCATGCGTGGTGATCCCAACCAGAAAATTATTTCTGTTGCTTCATCATCGCTGTAAAGTTGTTACAGGTAAGAATCACAATGGAAATAGTTTTGGAGATAGACGTTTGCTGAAGGGGTCAAGTCACAGGTTGAACCACTTTTCTAGAGTCAGAGAGATGTGGGACCTTCCTAGCCCCAGCAACTTTGGTTCCCTGAGCCAGGATGTCCTGGACCCATTTTCCAAACACAGGCTGGGAATTTCTGTGAGGAGAAAACAGAGTGAGACCCTCTGCTCTGAGCTGTGCTTCCCACTCTGTGAATTGAGAGCATCACACTGCTCATGTGCTAAGTTGGGGGTCTTTAGTGATAATACCTGCTTTAAATACCAGTCACAAGTTCCTGCATATGTGACAGACTAATGTTGATATATGCAATTGGAATTACAGGCTGGCCTTGAACTCAGACATCCAACTGCCTCTGTCTTGTGAATGTTTGCTCCATGCCCAGCTGTCAAAAATAAGCATTTCTAAAGGCAGTCTTCTTCTGGAGAAATAGGGACAAACAGTTGCTGCAGAATTTAGAGACTGATTTCACTTCAACTCTGCCTAAAACCTACTCACTTCCTTCATCTGTAAACCTGCCAAGAGCAGTACATGCTGTAGAACAGCCATTTTCAAAAATACACTGAATTTTGGGTTCACTTTTTAAGAGACAAATGTTAGATTCTTATTCTGTTGGAAATTATGCTACAGTTAGCTGTACTTAGAAAACTTTACATCTGAAAATTATTCATCAGCAACTCGTTATCAAATTGTTAAGTTTTACAATGACTAGTTTGGGTATTCAAACTATCCTGTGTCAATACACGTGGAATAACTGATGTCAGTAAATGGAAGCACCGTGTCTCCATGTGGTCAGACAAATCCAGAGATGTTAGAGCAATGTCTCCACAAGGAAAATGCACAGCGCATCCAGGTGCTATCTGCCCTCTCCCAGACAAGGCTGCACAGGGCAGCTCTCCTGCTGATCACTGCAGCATGGCTTCATCCCTCTTTCATACCTCCATCCCTCCCCTGTCTTCGGAACCATCTCCACTGTCTCCACACACTACCTCATCCCGCCCTCCCCAGGCCTTTCTCTGTTCAGTGCCAAGTCACCTTCTACCAAAAGGAAACATATCATGACAATTCCATAACTCACCTTCCACACAGATCATATAATCCAAATGTCATACACAGCTGACAATGACAACATTTTCCTTTCTGTCCTATCCCCAAGCAGTGTCCACGTTGTCTTCAAGGTTCTGGCAACTAGCCTTGTTCTCTGCTCTTAGATCCACTGTTCTCCATGGAAGCAAGCACGCCCACAACTTGGTTTGTGCACGGTCTTGCTTCTATTTGCCATTCAGGACTCAGATCACATGCTAACTTCTGAAACCTTTGGGGGTAACATCACATACGACAATCCCCATCACAACTGTTTCCTGTCCCCTTTATGATCTTTAAAGCGCCAATAATACACGGAATTGCTGTGATTACTGATTTCTTCTGCTTACTGACAGTTTGCCTATCTAACACGATATACAAGGACCCGTGCTAGTCTTCACAGTGCAGGAACAAGGTGTTCACTAAAGAGGCCACTATGTGAATATCTGGATAAACGTACACGAAGGAATTGATTTGTCTATTTGATATGCCATGCAACACACTGGTATTTAAGGCAGTAACAAGAGAACATGGTATGGACTTAAGCAGTCTGTGACTTCATATCCTGGAAGACAGAATATCAAACACACTAGCAATACGTTTTAACATGGACAGCCATCAGAAAGAAGTGGCTATGCCACCCCCCACATCACAGGTATTGATTCAGTGTCTGCTGTGGACCCAGATATCTACCATTTTAATAAGCATGATTCAGTGTCTGTTGTGGATCCAGATTTCTACCATCTTAATAAGCAATCCCTCCAAATGTGATGCAGTCATGCATGGCCCATTCGGGGAAATGGTCTGATGGGGATTGCTTCCATTTCAGTCCTGGTCATTTAAAGGGACCCCTACAGGGTTCAGTCATCTGGGGAGTCTATGAATGCCATTGTTTCACAGTGTGCTGCTCTTTGCTGCGACCTGCTCAACAGGATGTGTTCCTACAAGGCATTACAGACCAGCTGCTGGTCACACAGACGGGAAGAGAAAAGGAAATGACTCACCTGGTGAGTCCCACATGATCTTGTCACTCTACTGTACTGAATATAAGGATGGAGTAGTCTGTCTGCATCCAGTCAAGTCAAAGATGTGCAGTGACATCTTCCTCTTCTTTGTTCATTTCACAGACCCTTTATACACACCCATGTACACATCACACACACACACACACACACACACACACACACACACACACACACACACACTCACATTGGTGGCAATGATGACTCACATACTGGAAACAAGGGCTCATGTCAGCTTCTTGTCAACATTCTGCGTGTTCTCTCTGCAGGTCTGCTGTTCTTCTCATAGAAGAGACCTGACATTGATAGACAGAGGACACAAAGTATCACTGACAAGAAGCATTTGCTTTTGGCTTTCTTCCCAGGGGTGGTCAGATAATCCAGAATTCTGGACAGATAACAAATGAAGAGCAGGTCCACTTGAATGTACTCCCACGGGCATGTTATGGGATAATTTAAGCATCACAGTATATAATGATGACAAAGGAGTACTCCTTTAAGAAATGGGTGTTTCTTAGTAGACACAAACGCATGAGTAAATCCATTAATAAACAAAAGATAAAAGGGAAACTTTACTCAAAGACAAGCAATGCTTGTATACTAGTAACTGCACAGGGAAGTAGGTATCAGAGCAACACTTAGCAGGCGTCATGGTTATAATAAACATGGAAAGAACCATACATAAAACACCCCCTCTGTACAAGTCCACAGCAACACTGCTAAAATCTGCATGACTGGATGGGAAAACAAGAGGGAAAACACACGAGTACTAACCTTTTCCTTTTTGTGTTGGGGAAAATAATATTAGATATTTTGAAAATAATTACCTAAGTATTCTTCATAATACAAACCTTTCTGGAGTTACACATACATACCTAACTCTTCACATGTATCCCCTTCTTTCCACCGTGATCTCAGCACCTCCCTGATGGAGCTAGCTGGGAGGTAAAGGACTATCTCTATGATTCCAAAGATGCCATTGGGGCAAACCTTTGACCTGTGGCTGCCTTAGAAATTTTCCCCCAAACTGGGTGTTGGACATTTGTTTCTGTTCTCATAATTCACTTGCAACTTCAAAGTACTAAATTTTAAACACAGCAAATATATGTTAGCACCAAAGACATTTTCATCATAGAGAATGTAATTAAATATTTTAACCTAAAAGATTCATCAATAACTCTGTCTAAATTTAACACAGACAGCTGACCACAGTGAAATGAATGTGTGGAAGCTGTAATTTAAAATCCCTGTCACTGGAGATAGCATCAGGAAATATGAAATAATTAGGAAAACTCTGCCCACTTCTCTGTAGTGCCTAGACACTGAATGGGACAACTCATTGCTGAGAGTAAAGATGTATAGATTCATCGACTGTGGCGATATTTTGTTTCTTCCATGACAATAAAGCTTGCCTGAGAATCAGTGTGTGCAGATAGCCACTAGTTAGCCACAGAAGACAGGCAGTGTTGGAACTCACCTTTCCCAACACTTAAGAAACAGAACTCTGTGAGTTCAAGGCCATCCTGGGCTACATTAGATTGATCCAGTCTAAAAGAGAAACAGAGTCAGGCAGTGGTGACTCACATCTTTCATCAAAGTGCTTTGGTGTCACACACCTTTAATCCCAGCACGAGGGAGATGGAGAATGAAAGGAATGTGGCTGGGAAAAGAGAGGAATATAAGGTGGGAGGAGATAGGAGATCCAGGCAGTCAGTCTGAGGTCTTGTAGAGACAGGATGCTCCATTTGGTCTGAGGGTTTTGTTGAGGAAAGAACTAGTGTCTGGCTGCTCTGCTGTTCTGATCTTATAGCTCCAACCACTTAATATCTGACTCCAGATTTTATTATTAAGACCAATTAGAACTCACGCTACAATCATCTTCATGTGATGGAATATACAGGTGTCTGTTCTCCTCATACAGTCCTATAGATCCAGTGCAATACCAACAGAACTCTAACAGACTTTTCATAAACTAATGGGCTTAATCTGAAACTCACAGTGAATATGAAAAACCCCAGCTTGAAACAACCTTATAAAGGAACAAACTTGGAGGATGAACACATGATTTCCAGACTCCTTATAAACATAGAGAAATGTAGACAGTGTGCCTGATTGGAAATGACAATAAGACAGAAAAGAATATGAAGGGGACAGAAGAGTCACACATGTGTAGGGGACACCTTTAGCAAAGACACAAAGACACTTCAGTGAACAAAACATATGCTCTTCACGAGGTTTTCTGGGACTCTTGGTGGTGGTAGGGAGGTACAGCCCAGCACAGTGACCAGCAGCCTGAGGATAACCCTGTCCCTTTGATGACCTTGACCCTGGTAAAGATGAATCTAGGATGCAGTAAAGAATTTCAGAAACAGCCAGGATGAAGCAAAGGTTGTGAGCTTATTAATCCTGTGGATAGAAGCTCACACAGAATAAGGATGGCTCCTGCATGATGGCCTGAGAGTGGACTGGAGAGAGACTTGAGATTAGGTGGCATTGCAAAGGGTATGTGAGGTGGGCAGGGAGGGAGGTACAGTGGGAGAGGGAGAAATGGGAGGATTTTTATGGCTCTAAAGTTACATTGCTGAAAGAATGTAATTCAAAAAATTTCAAGATTAAATTACATTAAAGCCTATATTCAGGTTTTTAAATTAACTATAAGAATATTTTTACTCTTTAAATGGGTTCTATTTTTCCATTAGGAAAAAATATTCAATAGGTAATTAAAAAGTAAAAAATGAAACTAAAAAGCAATGCTTTTAAATGTGCTTATTCCTTTTAAAGTTTCTTTCAGTAAATTAAATTGTAAGGTGATTATGTGACTTAGGCGATAGAATAGAGTGCTATCATCATCCATCTCAAGGCTACAAGTATTCTGCCCCTAAGAAAGCATAACTGCGTTTTTTATTTTCTGCTTTTGAATGCTTTTCCACAGAGAAGTCTGTGCACCACGTGAGTACCTAAAGCCCACAGAGGGTACCAGACTTTATGAGATCTCTCGGAACTGGAGTTACAGACAGTTGTGAACCATCGGGTAGGTGTTGGGTATCAACCCTGAATCCTCTGGAAGACATCCAGTGATATAAAAGAATGAACCCTATCTTCAGACTCTAGTTTATTTGTTGTTATTTTTAAACATTATTTGGGATGTCTTTATGAATAATTGCATCATATCTGCAGGTAATTTTGGCTCTATCAGTTGAGTTGAGGTTTCTTGAATGTCAAAAAAAAATGTAAAAATGATTACAGGGTGAGGGGCTGTGTGTTCCCTCTCATATCCCCTTCAATGCCCTGTCTTTCTGTCTTATTTTGGGGCAAACAGACCTCCCCATGCACAAATATGAATATAGACAAACGTATATCGCAGGATACAAAAGTCAATCTAGAGTGAACAAATGATCTACACAGGACTAGGGAGACATCTCAGAAGTTAAGAGTGCCTTTTGCTATTGCAGAGGACCTGACTTCAGTTTCCAGCACCCAGTTCCAGTCTCTGAGCAACAGTGACAGGAACCCCAATCTTCACCCTTCTTTAGTGAAGAAGGGTTAATATTTTAAATTAAAATGAGTTTTGTGTCCCAAAGATTAAAACAATTGTTTAGTCTGCACCTTAGCTCCAAAGCAAACCAGAATTCAAGCTGCAGAAGCAGTTTAGCATTTGTGCTCCAGGGCAGGTGGGATTTCTGAGTGAGGTGAGCTGGATTCAGCTATCTGGAGCACATCCTGGCACTTATCTCAGCCGGGTCTCCCTGACTCTCTAGAGGCAGTATGACACCCTGCAGAGTGGAGCAGCAGGTTCTGTTATCAGGCACTCCTCTCCTTGGGGGCAGGAAAGGCCAGACCAAGGACCTCTCCCCAGTTGCCTCTGGAAGACCTCTGTGGGGCATCTGCAGCCTCAACATCATCCAGGTCCAGATTTTATTTTCTTTCTGTGAAAAAAGCATAAACATATCATCGACCCCAAATATATATAGGTCGGGTTTTTTCATAATGCATTGTAAGGGCTTTTTCCACCTTGCCCTAGCAAAGGTCAGCTTGGTTTTATCATGTCAGATCCGTTTGCATCAGGATCTGCTTACAACTTTTATGATTTGCTTTGAAGGACCCTTGTTATGCTCCACAATTTTTTTTATTAGCCCTATATGCAGTTCTTCCATTGGAAGAGCCATTTGTAAAATTTAGCATAAAAGGCACGCCCGCAAGGGACCCAAGGAGCTAGTGGCAGCGGGGGAGGCCATGTGGACCAAGGCGCTGAGGGCAGCAGGCCTTGGCGCCCCAGGCCCCCCCCCCCCTGCCGCCGCCATGGGCATCAGCAATATGCGCCCAGGAACCCGCCTGCGGGGAGGATCAAGGCAGAGGGTTCAAAGGCTGGGGAAGTTCTTGGAAGGCGGCCACTTGGGAGATCTGTTCCTTCTCGAGAGTCTAATCCAGCACTGCCCTTGGGAAGGAGCTCCCCAAGGAACCCCCACAACCTCATGCTGGAGGCAAGAGTGGACATGCTCGGCTCCAGTATGATCATCAATGGCCCGGCTGCAGACCTCGGTGCTAAAGAGGCCAGCAGGCCCTCGAAGAAGCAGCCTGGCAGCGTCCAGAAGCCTGGGCCATCCACCCGAGACCGAGCCCCTCAGCATAAAGGACAAGATATCCAAGTGGGAAGGCAAGAAGGAGCCACCTACTCCTGAGCCTGCCAGGCCAACGGAGGGCCAAGAGAACTACTTGCCACCCTGCGGGGTAGAGCGGAGAGGCAGCGAGGTCACCAGAACAAAGAATGGGTTGAGGCTTGAAACAGAGAGCTTGGAAAATGACAGCAGAAGGACAGCAAAGACCACGTGTCAGGACACAGACCGGTGGCCAGGCCTGAGGCAGAGTGATGGGCAGCCGGAGCCCAGCCAGCGCCGAGGTGTCGAGCTGAAGCCCAGTGACTTGCGTTTTCAGAGTGACCACCTCTCCGCGCTCAAACAGGTCAGGAGACTGGAGAAGGCCTTGAAGGATGGCTCTGCTGGTTTGAACCCCCAGTTGCTGGGGACTTGTTATTCCCCACACTGTCTGCCTGACAAAGCAGAAGAGGACCAGCACATTCCCGAGAGTCCTGGAAGTGGGGGTGCTTTTGCAGCTGGCCGCAAGGCCCACCCCTTGGAGGACAAGGAGCCAGGCCCTGAGGCTTCAGAGAAGTGTAAAGGCCAGGAGAGTGTATACCCGGGCTCCAGACAGTGTCCCCGAAGCCTTTCATCAACCCCCTTCCCAAGCCCCGCAGAACGTTCAAACATGCAGGAGAAGGGGACAAGGACAGCAGTCCTGGGAGCTCAGGCATTGGCTTCAGGAAAGAGAAGAGAAACCTGCCTCCCCTGCCCACTTTACCTCCCCATCCCCCACCGCTACCCTCCTCCCCGCCTCCTACTTCTGTGAATAGAAGACTGTGGACTGGGAAGCAGAGACCCAGTGCTGACCACAGGAAGTCCTATGAGTTTGAAGACCTACTGCAGTCCTCCTCTGAGAGCAGCAGGGTGGACTGGTACGCACAGACCAAGCTGGGACTCACATGCACTTTATCGGAGAACGTCTACGAAGACATTCTAGATCCACCTATGAAGGAAAATCCGTATGAGGACATCGAGCTACATGGCCGCTGCCTGGGCAAGAAGTGTGTCTTGACTTTCCCTGGATCTCCCACCTCTTCCATCCCGGACACTTTCACCAAGCAATCCTTGTCCAAGTCTGCATTTTTCAGGCAAAATTCAGAGAGAAGAAACTTCAAACTGCTGGACACCCAGAAGCTGAGTCGGGAGGGAGCTGGGTCCCCAGTGAGAGCCAGCCCCCCCTAAACAGCTAGCAACCCGGATGACACTTTCTTTAACCTCGGAGACCTACAGAATGGCAGGAAGAAGAAAAAGATCCCCAGGCTGGTATTGCGGATCAATGCCTTTTATGAGGCCCGGAGAGGAAAGAAACGGGTGAAGAGGCTATCCCAGTCCACGGAGAGCAACTCAGGAAAAGTGACAGACAAGAACAGCGAGTCTGACAGCGACACCGAGGAGAAGCTGAAAGCCCACAGCCAGCGCCTGGTCAATGTGAAGTCCCGCCTGAAGCAGGCCCCTCGCTACTCCACGCTTGACCGGGATCTCAGCGAGTACCAGTAGAGGCAACTCTTCGAGTACTTTGTGGTCGTGTCTTTGCACAAGAAGCAGGCAGGGGCTGCCTATGTGCCAGAACTCACCCAGCAGTTTCCTCTGAAGTTAGAAAAGTCATTCAAGTTCATAAGGGAGGCTGAGGACCAGCTGAAGGCAATGCCCAGTTCTGCTTTCCTGACGCCAAGGACTGGGCTTCCATCCAGGAGTTTACCAGTGAAACATTCTCATTTGTCTTAACTGGAGAAGACGGGAGCAGAAGGTTCGGTTATTGCCAAAGATTGCTGCCTGGAGGCAAAGGGAAGAGGCTTCCTGAAGTTTATTGCATTGTGAGCCATCTGGGATGTTTCAGCCTCTTTTCAAAGTTCTTGGATGAGGTGGAAAAGAGAAGAGGCATTTCCCCTGCTCTGGTGCAGCCCCTCATGAGGAGCATCATGGAAGCCCCTTTCCCAGTCCTGGGCAAAATCATCGTTGTCAAGAACTTCCTGCCAAGCTCGGGGACTGTTGTGATTGAGCTGTGTTGGCCCCTGGACTCCCGGCTGGAGCACGTGGATTTTGAGTCTCTGTTCTCCTCCCTCAGCGTCTGGCACCTCATCAGTGATTTTGCCTCCCTGCTCCTGGAAAGGAGGGTCATCTTCATTGCGGACAAACTCAGCACGCTGTCCAAGTGCTGCCATGCCGTGGTGGCGCTCATCTACCCCTTCAGCTGGCAGCACACCTACATCCCAGTGCTGCCACCCGCCACGATTGACATAGTGTGCTCACCCACGCCCTTCCTCATCGGGCTGCTCTCCAGCTCACTGCCGCTGCTCAGGGAGCTGCCACTGGAAGAGGTCCTTGTGGTAGATCTCATCAATGATCGGTTCCTCAGACAGATGGAGGACGAGGATTCCATTCTGCCCCGGAAGCTTCAGGTAGCCCTGGAACACATTCTGGAGCAGAGGAATGACCTGGCCTGTGACTAGGATGGAGGCCCACTGGACTGCGTGCATGGCCCTGAGTTCAGCCCCTTGAATGCGGTGGCGTCTGAAGCCTTTGTCCGATTCTTCGTGGAGATTGTGGGCCACTATTCCTCGTTCCTGACCTCGGACGAGGAGAGGAGCCTGCAGCGAGAGGCCTTCAGAAAAGCTGTCTCCTCCAAGAGCCTGCGCCGCTTCCTGCAGGTCTTCATGGAGACCCAGACTTTCCGTGGCTTCATCCAGGAGCGGGAACTACGCAGGCAGGATGCCAAAGGTCTGTTTGAGGTCCGAGCCCAGGAATACCTCGAAACCTTGCCCAGCGGAGAACACAGCGGAGTCAATAAGTTCCTAAAGGGTCTGGGCAATAAAATGAAGTTTCTCCACAAGTAATAACCCTCATCTTGGTTCAAGGGAAGACCTCCTCCACTGGGACCACACATTTCCAACAGAGGTCTGAGAGGCTGTGGGCTGAAGGCAGTCCCTAGCCCCAGCTCCTCCTAGAACGGGGCCTGCGAGCTGGGCACGTGGCAGGTGCTCAGGACAGCCCTGGAAGGGACCTGCCAACATGCAGCTGTTGTTACTGTGGTCGGTTCTGGGATCTTTATATCTAGGTATTAAAAGAGATTAAAAGAGAAGAAGAAGAAAGGCGTTTGGGTCTTCATTCTGTCTTGCCAGGGCTAAGAAAACTCCCTCCTGCCCTACCTCATCTCTTCTGGGTCAGCTGTTGACAGCTGTGGAGCCAGGAGGAGGGAGGAGATAGGTAGAGTGGCTGCCACCACCCATCCAGGTTCTTGTGGACTGCTCTATGACGCCACCTGGTGGCAGAGACCGTGAGCTTCGCTGTTCTTGACTGGGGTTTTTTGCCCCTTAGAAGGAAGTCCCGTAGACCTGTTCTTGCCCTAATACCACACATAAAAAGAGGAAAACTTGTTAATTGTTAATAAAATATTCTTAGGGTCCTGAAATGGATATCTCCTGTGGCCTAACCGTGACACTTAGACCTCTGCTGTGAACCTATTCCTCATAGCTGACAGACCTTTCAGGCTTCTGTAGTTGGTTCTCTTATTGAGAGGGAAGAGCTGGACAAGGTCACAGTCAGATGACCTGTGTGGGACAGTGGGAGTCTGTGAGTCCTGTGTGTACACAGGAAGGGTCTCAGGCTGGCCTCGGACTACCACCCCAATACTGTGGACACCCAATGGATTGTATGAGAAAGTAACTTCTAGCCCACATGGCCTGGAGTGGGGCGGGAGTAGTGGGAGGGGGTGTGGCTGAGGCTTTGGGGGAAGCCTGAGTGAGAATGTGAGCATGGGGGCTCACACAAGCGCCTCGGTTTAGTTAACTTTCATGATAGCAATGCTCTGTGTATTTTTATACTGCCCCTAAGTGATCACTTTTAGGATTTTGGAATATACAGTCTTTTCTAACTTATTTTCTATTATACTGTTTTACTTAAGAACTCCAAGTGAATGAATAAACAAATATCTTTATCAACATTCCTAGTGAGTGTATAATATTCTATAATATTATGAATGTTTTTGTATTTGATATAAGCATAAAAACAAAAATAAATTTGGGGAAATGTGCTAAAAATTAGCATAAAATCCTTTAAGGGATTTTTTGCTATAACATTAGCAAAATACAGTTGTGTGAATTGTAGCAATGATCTGGGAAAAGATTATTGTTTTTGCCTTTGAATTGAGCAAAGACAATTGTCCAGGAATCAGGCTTAAAATTATCAATGAATCTATTGTTTAGTATAAGAAACACTGATCATAGTCAATATTCTGTCAAACAGTTTTTCAGCTTTTATCCTGTCCTTTTGTATCAGACAGGCTACTGTTTTAAATTAAGAGTTTAATATCTTAACTGGCAAAACTGGGAAGGTTTAGCCACAAACAGCATTTTTTTATAAAACTGTTGTAGAATAAGTTTGTACTTAATATACACACTTGCCATAGCTGAATTATAATTAATATACTGTATTTGTTGATTATTGCATACTTTACCTTTTGATTTATATTTTACCTTCTTGAGTATCTGTTAGGCAGCTTGCTTAAGCTTTCTATTGAAAACTGTTTTTTTTTTTTGTAAGAATTTTATCTATTGGCTCAAGGTCCCTCATAAGACTATTATAACTAGAGCTTTAACCATTGGACATCCAACCAAAAGTTTGCAAGCTATCCTCCTCTTAAGTTTTAAGTCTGCCTTAAAGATAGGAAAATGGAAAAAGGAAGCATTTTAACTAATAATGCTGGCCTCATTAGACACCAACATGTAGAAGAATGAAAATAGATCCATATTCATCTCCATGTACAAAACTTAAGTTTAAATGAGCCAAAGGCCTCAGCATATAAAAATTATGTTGAACCTCACAGAGAAAAAATTTTTTGAAGTACACTTTGCCACATCTCAAACACAGCCTCAGTGGCACAAACATTGTGAGAAACCATAAACTAGATCTCTTGAATTGAGAAACTTTTGTATAACAAGGCTATAGAGTGGGAAAAGATCTTTACTTACCATAAATCCCTTTCAAAAATATATGAAGAACTCAGGAAATTAGTTATTAAAAATTAATCCAATAAGAATATTTGTTACAGACCTAATCTGAAAACTCTCAGACGAACTTAAAAATGAGAGACACCTAAAAAATGTTTAAGCAGAACATCCTTTAGCCCTCAGAGAAATGCAAACCAAAACTCTGAGATTTTATTTTATCCTTGCAAAAATGACCAAGATTAAAAATTACTGCTAACAATTTATGCTTAAGAAAATGTGGGTAGGGAAAAAACTCCATTGCTGGAAGTGCAAACTGACAGTCACCTTTGGATCACACATAGTATTGAAAAACCTGGATAAACCAGACTCCCTCATCAGGAAGAGAAGGATCAAAAATCCAGGACTAGCCTGTTCAGCGACCCTGTACCAGGAACTGTCTGAAGACAAAGCCAGACCTTTACCTCGAAAAACGGGTTTTCCAGCTGCAATTATCACAGTACTGTTTTAGGAACTAGCGGATTATGACCCTGGGAGTGGTCCCAAGGCAGGCAGCTGTCCTCCTGCGACCACCACTGTATTTTTGGAATTTATGACCCTCCTGGACCACTGGGCTGTGGCCCCTTTTCAAAAATTTTCTCTTTAGGTCACTAGAGGCTGAACTCCTCCCCCCACCCCCACCCCCAACTAAAGCCACGTGCACTACCTCAGCAAGGATGGCCTCCAGCGAGCCATGGGGAGACCTGAGTGAGAGTCTCCCCAGCACTGGGGGACCCCCATTATGTCTATTTTTTTTAAATTAGGCAAATATTTACCTCAAAACTTAGCAATAACCCTTTTGGGCCTAAATACAAAGTTGTTTAACCATAAGACCATGGGCTCAGACTTGCTTACAGCAGAGTTACTTATCATAGCCAGAATCTGAAAATAACCCAAATGTACCTCTTTTACACCTAGGATAAATGAGACATCATCCTTTTAAGTATCCATGAATACCACAAAATATCTTGGAATAACTTTAAGCAAGCAGGACAGAAGTTTGAGTCCCGTAATCTCTGCGTGTGAAGGCAGAAATGTTTTTTATTTTTAACCATTATCACTTGGTAGAGTATAACTCCTGCCCTTGATAAATTTAGTGAGAGGCTGGAGTCTCAGCAGTTTAGCCTGAAGCAACACCTGTCAGCAGGAAAGAACCTCAAGCTGAAACAATACGACTCCCACCCAAGAGCGGGCCGTACAAATGGAAAAACTTGTATGAGAATTTTAAATCTTGAGAGATCCCCTACTTTCTTGGGAAAGCAGAAGAAACACAGCAAAAATGACAATTTTACTGAAAGCAATCTACAGATTCAGTGTAAATGTCCATTAAAAATTATAGCAACGGGCTGGAGAGATGGCTCAGTGGTTAAGAGCACCGGCTGCTCTCCCAGAGGTCATGAGTTCAATTCCCAGCAACCACATGGTGGCTCACAACCATCTGTAATGAGATCTGGTGCCCTCTTCTAGTGTGTGGGCATACATGGAGGCAGAATGTTGTATACACAATAAATAAATAAATTAAAAAAAATTATAGCAACATTTTTCACAGAACTCACATACAGATTTTAATGTAAATGTTCATTAAAATTATAGCAAAACTTTTCACGGAACTCGAAAGAACAAACCTCAACTTTATGAGAAAGAAATGAAAACTCAGGATAGCCTAAACAATTTTAAAAATTTTCTGAATGTGTTACAATCTTTGATTTTAAAACTTTTTTACAGAAACACAGTACTGAGATTAATCTACCTTAGATATAAACTTAGACACCTACAAACTAAAGATTTTTGACCAAGAAGCAAGATTTTTAAAAATGGAAAAGAAGCATATTTACTGTCCTAAATGAAGCTGCAGCTTTTTGAGTCTAGATTCCTTTATAGCAAACCTGCCTGTCAGCTTTTGCTCCATATGGCAGGGGGTTAAAGACATAGGCTCTCTAGCCCTAGCAGCCAGCCTGCTTGGCAGGCATAGCTGTGTGGATTGTACCCTAACTTCTCGCATCTCGAGGGACTCCCTTTTGAGTCCGCAAGCAAACACATAAAGCAAACACATAAATCTCTCTTTTTGACTCTTACTCCTCTCTCCCTGATTGATTGATTTTTTTTTTTTTTTTTTTTTGAGACAGGGTTTCTCTCTGGCTTTGGAGCCTGTCCTGGAACTCGCTCTGTAGACCAGGCTGGTCTCGAACTCACAGAGATCCGCCTGCCTCTGCCTCCCGAGTGCTGGGATTAAAGGCGTGGGCAAATTCCTGTATGAATTTCTCTTCCTTTGAAAGTCCCATATCTTTTTGGACGACAGTGATCCTGCGCCTACCTCATTCTGCAGATGTGTCTGAGTTCTACAGCCATAGAATCTTCTTTTTTCTTCTTGTTGTTGTCCCGGGACCGCGCATCTTCATCCAATAGTTGGCCATGCTCCAAGTCACTGGTTCGGGCGCCACTGTAAACCGCTTTGGGTGGGTTACTCAGTCTAGGGTCTGTAACCCACCTGGCAGTTCAGCTATTCCAGGGTCCCGGAGAGGCACTATCTGGAAGATATGGGGGGAAAGAGGAAGAAGGCTAGGTAGATTTGTCGAAGCCTGCGCTTATTAGAGACAGGTTTACAGTTTATATAGGGTAAGGAATTGGGGGGGGGGGGCACAGGGGCCTGGACTCTTGTCGCATGGTTCACGTAGTTCACGTTGGTCACTAGGCCAGGAGGTTACATTCGGTCAGGTCACATAGGCGGGGAACTCACAACTAGGAGTTGACACACCTAGTTCTCTAGATAGTTTGGAATGTGGGGCGGGTTCCACTAACAGATAGCTCTCCATTAACAGCCAATTTGGGTATGGGGTAGGCTCTGTCAATAGAACGATTCCTAACACAATTAGGGGTGTGGGGTTCTCTGCAGACTCCCCAGGGTGATGGTTCCTGTAATGACTTCAGGAGGAAACAGCTCCTGACACCCTATCTTCAGACTCTAGTTTATTTGTTGTTATTTTTAAACATTATTTAGGATGTCTTTAGGAATAGTTGCATCATATCTGCAGGTAATTTTGGCTCTATCAGTTGGCTTGAGGTTTCTTGAATGTCAGAAAAATGTAAAAATGATTACAGGGTGAGGGGCTGTGTGTTCCCTCTCATATCCCCTTCAATGCCCTGTCTTTCTGTCTTATTTTGGGACAAGCAGACCTCCCCATGCACAAATATAAATATAGACAAACGTATATCGCAGGATACAAAAGTCAATCGAGAATGAACAAATGATCTACACAGGACTAGAGAGACATCTCAGAAGTTAAGAGTGCCTTTTGCTATTGCAGAGGACCTGACTTCAGTTTCCAGCACCCGTATGGTGGGTGACAGATGTCTGTAACTCCAGATCCAGGGGAACTGACAGTCTCTTCTGGTCTCAGTGGGCATCTGCACTCAAACGTGTATTTGGCACACACAGACATACAGGCAGACCCTCAGTAAATAGGGAAAATAAACCTAAAAGAAGTCCAAATTACAACCTAAACATGAATCTTGTAGCAGAATACAATTGGATGTTCAGGTTCATGAATTACAAACAAACTTCTTAGATACGGCAAACCCCCTTTCATTAAATGAAGAACAGGAGTGTTAAGAATTCCATAAAGTGAGAGAATGTCTATTCTTCCAAATATATGATAGAAACATATTTTTCTTACCTGGGAAAATGAATGTGGGAAATTGTATATCAGATGACAGTCTTCTTGTATCCAGAATACAGAAAGCTTCTAAAGGAGACACTAAGAAAATAAACAATTCAGGAAATAAAACTTGACCAGAAGGGTGAGTAGATGCTCCACTAAGAGAAACATACAGCAGCAACATGCTTAACACTTAGGGAAGAGAGACAGGTGATTCTGATGGGACTCTCGACACCCATATAAAATACTCAGAAATAAAGACTTGTCATACAAAGACCTGGCAAGTTTGTGGAGGATGACTCTCAAATACCCACTGCTGGTGGCCATGGAAAACAGGATGATAACTTGGAAAAATCTTTTTCTGTTTCTTCATATGTTAATTGTCATCTGGCCATCACAACCCAAATATATAACCTGGAGAAAGAGGACATATTTTCTTTTAAAGACTTATTTATTTCAGTTCACAACAGCTTTATATACAAGACACTGAAATTGAAAACAACCTCAGCAACAGGCAACAGGCAAAGACTCATTTCCCAAAACCAGCACGGCAGTTTTCAACTGTTAACTCCAGTGCCAAGGGATTCAATGTCCACTCTTGGCTTCCATGAGCAACAGGCATGCATGAGCTCTTCATACCTATATGTAGGCAAGCATATATACACATGAAATAAACTAAATTATAAAACTTGCCGTGTAGCTATACATTGCTACACTATTTCATATTAAGAATGAACAATTATCATGGGCAACAAAAGAGATAAATTTAAACATATATTCAAGATGAATGAAGGCCAGATGTCTCTAAACTCTGGTTTTATCCTAATACATTCCAGCATATATAAATTTGTCTATAATATCAGATTGTTGTATTTTTCTGCAGACAGAGTTGGGCAGTGGTTGGGTATGAGAACCTAAGTAACATAAAGAAACTTTATGGATTGGTAAATAATAATGAAACTTATACCTACCTGAGTATAAGAAGATGTCTATTGTCATTATGGGGAAAAGTGGAAAAATACAAATTACGTTTTATATTTGGTGACTTGGACTTCAGAGATTGCCCCATGGTTAACAGGACTTGCTGCTCTTACAGAAGACCTGGGCTGGGTTCTCAGCACTCACTTGCTGGCCCACAATGGACTGCATATCTGTTTCTAGGGGAAACAACACCCCTTTCTGTCCAAAGCAGCACACCCTGATCCTGAAACCAGAGCAAAAGAAACATACACTGACCCTGAGACTAGAATCAATTCACTGGCCCTGAAACCAGAGCCCAACGTTTTAAAAAGGCCAGTGAAATAAACACACTTTGCCCCTGAAACCAAAGCCACAGAAACACACTCTTCCACTTACCAATTCAGCGAAACAAACTAACCAATCTCTCAGCATAAAAGGAACCAATCCCAGAGCAGGAAAACAAGCTAATGACTGAGCATGAAACCACCCTGTACCTGTTCAGTTGGGAGCTGCCTTTCACACTCTTGCAGGGTCAGCCACCTCCTGGACTCTTCCCTCCCAGTGAATCTCTTAAATGAGGCTTGGGTGAGACCTTCTTTGCCTAAGAAGAACAGAGAAGCAATGACTTCAACTGGAGCAAGGCAGAGGTGAGGGGAGCAGAACTGGAAAAGCTTCTCCTAGCAGAGCAGAGTTGTTATTCTTCTGAGGATCTAAGGAGAGCTGTAACAACCTGGCTGGGGTAACCCTCCCCTACCAGAGCAGAGCTGTTAATTTGGGGCAAACTTTCCCTGAAGCAGGGCTGTGAGCTCCTAAGCTTAAGGTGAATTTGTGATATTCATTGATGCCATCTTAAAAGGATTCCTCTAGCCAATACTGGGACAAATGGAGCATGGAAATAGAGAACGGCAATAGAGAGGAAAACAGTTTAGGAAAATGGGTGTTGAGCCATACTGATAAAAGTCAGCACATGAGTAAAGAACTATGGAGATAAGTAAGCAGTGTACTACACACCAGGTCATCATTGAAGAGGACCAGGAGAATTATAACACATAACCTATCACAGCAGTAAGTGATTAACTAACTTTCACACATATATATCCAGGGACATATCTGCACAAGCATGAGTATATACACAACACACACTAACAATTGTCAATGTAAACACACAGCTCTCACCTCAAAGGAAGAGGAGAGTTCATTCTGGAGTCAAATATATGTGAGTAAACATGAGTGAGACAGGTTTATGTTAGTACAAATTACATGTTACAATGTGGAAACAGTTTCATGAAGTTTTTATAATAACAGAATGAAGAAACTATAGACTCTCCTTCAGTGCATTGGAGATAATATTAAGTAGACTATTATGGTAAAGCAGAGAAACCTCAGCTACTAGCTGCTATGTGATGACACACAGTACTTTGACTCTCAGAAACGTTGAGCCTTGTTAAGGAGACATATTCTGATATTTTAAATGTCAGGTCCAACGTCATCTGTTAGTGACAAGGTATTAGGTAAGTCCAACACAGGGGGCCCAAGGATTGGCTACTCATGGGCTCAAGAGAACACAAAGGAAATTGTAATTAGGCCCTGGGACTGCGACTTCCACCATCTTCATATCACTGCAGGTCTAAGAGTCAATCAATCAGGCTTTGCAGACCAGCCTCTGCCAAGGAATTCCTGTACAAACACACACACACACACACACACACACACACACACACACACACGACACACACACACGACACCTCTCATTCTCACTCTCCTAGCTCCCTGGTGTTTACTGAGAGCTCAAGGGGTACAATCACGTTACAACAGATTCGTTTCTGACCACACACAGGATGGTGAGAGCTCCTAAATTATGTGGTCTGAATGAGATTCCTGTGACGATGGCCATGGACTTGTCTCTGGGACATTTCTCTCATTTGTTTCAGACTGTCAATAATAACCTGTAAATGCCGATAAGAAAATAGCGACAAACTGCATTACACATCAAATAACGTTTTCATCATGGGGTAATCCATGCTTTCAACAAAATATATCCTTTGTAAGTTTCATTGACACTTGTTTCCTGACAATTTACAGAAGATTTAATAATTTGTTCACAGAAAAAACAATACGTATCTATTTGTTTAAAAAATAATAGCAGTTATAGATGAATCAAAAAGTACAAATATTTGTGCATTATCCCGACAGATAGATCCATAGTGCTGATAGGCCGAGAGATTTCCAAACATTGCTGAATTGGAGACAACCTGTCTTAATGAAGGACAACTATGTTCACGGCTCAAACAATTCATTATTAGTAAGATGTCTGTTGATTCAAAACTGAGCTACAGATTCGATGCACTAACAATAAAATAGCACTTACTCTTTTTAAAAATTCTCGAAAAATCAAAAAAAAAATTGAGTGGAAGCCGGGCGGTGGTGGCGCAAGCCTTTAATCCCAGCATTCGGGAGGCAGAGGCAGGCGGATCTCTGTGAGTTCGAGACCAGCCTGGTCTACAAGAGCTAGTTCCAGGACAGGCTCCAAAACCACAGAGAAACCCTGTCTCGAAAAACCAAAAAAATATAAATAAATAAATAAATAAATAAATATAAAAATTGAGTGGATAATTCTAAACATTGTAGACTAAATATATAGCTTGCGTAAACCTTAGAAACAGACAAATGTTAGAGAACAGCATTGCCTGATAGGAGACCTCTGTTTGAACCTACAGTAATTGGACCAGCATGCTTTTGAATCAAAGTTGGCAAGAAAAAGTCCAAAACCAACATTCGACGCTCACATCCACACATTTACAGACCACTGCCTATATCGAGTCAACATTTTTCCTGTGTCTGATGCTGGCATCAAGCTTGTGTGTAGTGCGTGTAGTGTGTGCTGAGAAGAACTGACCATACTCCTGCTGCAGCCTCCCAGGCACTGGGATTACTGGCATATGTACCATGATTGGATAATTGGAGAACTGATGTTTCACAAATAAACAAGGCAATTTGATGCATAAAGATGGCCTTTCAGGAAGCAATACTGAGGCAAGTGTATATCCAAACCCACAAATATAAACTAGGACCTACATCGTATCATATGTGAAGACCATTCAAAATAAATTACGGATGTAAAAATATAAAAATCAGCCTATAAATGTCAAACAGAACACAAGAAGAAAATCCCTGTCACTGAGTGCCAGGCAAAGATTTCGCAGACAAGACACCGAATAAAAACCGTAATTGAAGAACTAGAGAAGGTGGGATCTTACAATTTAAAATCTCCTGCTCTTCCAAAGACATGGATGAGAATTGAGATGATAAGTCTGAGGCTAGGAGAAAAGTTAGAAATACATATATCTGATAAAACATTTCTAACATTTCTATGAAACATACGGAAAACCTCAAATGTCAGCGAGCAATCTCACGCACAGAGTGGGAAGTCGGGATCACAGAGTGCTCATTTGGCCTCATTTCCCTCCTGCTCACTCTCCGACAACTCCCCTCCTGGACAATGGCTCCAGCACAGCCCTGTACAGAACAGCACAGGAGGAGGCAGAATGGTCCCAAGTCTCTCTCCTTCCGGAGAAACACAGGCTGCAAACCCCGAGGTAGGAGTGGTCCTACTTGGGTCTGGAATCCCTGCATCTGCCTCCCAACCCTCAGAAAGATTCTGGTGCTCACCTCCGGGAATCCATAAGCTCAACTCAGTCCAAACACCAGGAACTGAATGCTCCTTTCCAGGACATCGTCCGGTCGCCATTTGAAAAGAGTCGCCATAATGACCCCGGTTTCTATGACAACCGCAATGCTGCCTCCCCCTTAGTAACCAGGAATGGCTCCGCCCAGCCCTCCCTTACTTCCTCTCAAAGGAAGAACTCTTCACCCTTGTTTTCACCCAAGAAAGCATACCCATTAGAGAAACTGTCCCCACTACGAATGCAGAGCTTTTCTTTTTTTTCCGCTCTGTGAACAAAGCATATCCCTAAAAGCCCGACCACATTGTACTCACCAGACCATGGTGGTATCTATGGAAATGTCGTCACAAAGATGAACATTGCTGTCACGGTGACAAATGAGCAATTTTCTCCAATAATTAGCTATGCATATATAACCTCATCACGGGACTTTAAATTCTGGGACACCTTGTACAGAAACATCCTGAAAAAAGAAAATCAAAGGTTAAAAGTATTGTTTTGGAGATGCCAGGGCTCGAACCCGGGGCCTCATATATGCGAAACATGTGCTCTACCTCTAAGCTACATCCCCACACCTGGTAACAGCTTCATCAAAGCCCTTGTGAAGTCAGAGGAACCGAGCCAACGTTCAGAGTCTCTGCAAGGGTCTGCATCAGGTCCTTTGAGCATACTGGATTCCAGGTTGAGTTTAGTGCTTTGATAGGATTCTTGGGACATTTGTTGCATGAGAAAACAATCTATTTTCAATCAAAGGAAAAATAATAACAATAAAAATAATAACAACAACAATTATAAGAACAAACCTTATATTCTTTGAAGCATGGTAAGCTAACAATGAATGATACTTTGAAGTACTCAGTCCCATCAATTTTACTTCAACTTTACCTGCAGGTGGTTCAACCTGCCAGTATCATGGGGAATTAATAATAATATGTTGCTGATATGCGGTCATGTTTGAGAGTATGAGTAGCTTCCTGAAACCCTCTCTAGCATACCTCCTTTCTCTTTTAAAAGACGCCTTAGTGTCCGGGCTTGAAAGGCAGTTTTTATAATCTTGGTCAGGCTGCTCATTTTGTTTCTTAACGTTGCCAATACTGTCCATCACTCCATTTATGGCAATAACTAAATGTGCGGTAGCTATTGTTTCACAAAACCCTAAGGTGCTGTCACTTTCTGCATGTTTATGTATCTCACCGCCTGCTTTGTAAGTTTCAAAAATGAGAGGTTTTCTGAAATATGTCCTCTTTTCATACATCACCTAGTATATGTCTCAATATACAAAATCATTAAATAAATATTTCATGTATGTTCAGATGAGTTAGAAAAGTGAGTATTTTTAAAAAGAAAACAATCATTTTTTTTCATTTACATACCTTCCAAGTTTCTATTCCCTCTCCTCAGCCCATTCCCTCTTCTTACCCGTCCCCCCAACCTTCATCTACTCCTCAGAGAAGGCAAGGCACATTGCCCAGAGGAATTTATACCTGGGGCTTTAATTTAATTCATTGGTCCATGTGTCTGCTTTTATGCCAATACCAAACTGTTTTTATCACTACAGCGCTATGGTGAAGTTTTAATTCAGGGATGGTGATGCCTCTGGAAGTTCCTTTATTGTACAGGATTGTTTTAACTATTGTAATTTTTTTTTCACATGAAGTTGAATATTGTTCTATTAGTCTGTGAGCAATTGTGTTTGGATTTTGATGGGCATTTCTTTGAATCTCTAGAATGTTTTTGGTAAGATTGCCATTTATATTATGTTGGTCCTACCTATGCAAGAGCATCCATGAGCGTGGGAGATCTTTCCATTTTCTGATATCTTCTTCAGTTTCTTTCTTTAGAGACTTAAAGTTCTTGTCATATAGGTGTTTCAGTTGCTTAGTTATAGCTACCCCAAGATAATTTATATTTGTGGCTCTTGCAAAAAGGGATGTTTCTCTGAGTTCTTTCTCTTTATTTTATCATTTCTATATAGGAGGGCTACTGATTGTTTTGTGTTGATCTTGTATCCTGCCACATTACTGAAGGTGTTTATCTGCTGTAGGAGTTCTCTGGTAGAGTTTTTGTGGTCACTTATATGTACTATCATATCATCTGCAAATAATGAAAGTTTGACTTTTCTTCCTTTCCAATTTGTATCCCTTGATCTCCTTTTGTTGTCTTATTGCTCTAGCTAGGTCAACTAATACTATATTGAAAAGATACGGAGAGAGTGGACATCCTTGTATTCTTCCTAATTTTAGTGGAATCACTTTGAGTTTCTCTCCGTGTAATTTGATGCTGGATGTTGGCTTGCTGTAAATTGTTTTTATTGTGTTTAGATAGGTTCCCTGTATCCTGATCTCTTCAATACTTGTACTACAGATGGGACTCAAACTACCTCATATTCCACATATAGCACTTGGGGCATATACCCCAAGGACACTTCAACCTACCAGAAGGTCACTAGCTATTCCATGTTCATTTCCACTCTATTCCCAATAGCCCAAAATTAGAAACAACCTAGATGTCTCACAATATAATAATGGATAAAGAAAATGCTGTACACTTATATAATAGAGTATTATTCTTATTTCAGAAAAAAAAAGACATCATGATATTTGCAGGTTAAATGATGGAACTAGAAAAAAAATTCTGAGTGAGGTAACCCAGACTCAGAAAGACAAACATGGTATGTACTCACTTCTAAGTGTATATTAGATGTAAATCAAAGGGTAACCAGGCTGCGATCCAGAGCTCCAGAGAAGCTAGGTAACAAGGAAGCCCCAAGGAGGGATGCATGGATCGCCCTGGGAAGGGGAATTAGATGAAATCCCCTGGGTAAACTGGGGGTGAGGCCGTGGTGAAGGAGAGGCAATGGGGAAGGAGAACATGAGGGAACAGGATGGTCATAGAGAATGGAGTGGGAAAGCAATGTAAGAGGGAACTTGATAGAGAGAGTCACTATGGTTTTAGGGAGAAACCTGGTGCTAGGGAAATTCCCAAGAATCCACAAGGATGATCCCAGCTAAGATTCCTAGCAGTAGTGGAAAGGGTTCCTGAACCGGCCTTCCCCTATTATCAGATTGGTGACTACCCCAACTATCATTATAGAGGCTTCTCCAGTAATTGATGGACTCAGATGGGCCTTCTGTATGTGGAGAGATAGTTGTGAAGTTTGGACTATCTGAGGGGGCCCCCAGCAGTGGGATCAGGATCTATCCTTGGTGCTCAGCCTTGTTTGTTGGTGCCCTTTCTCTGTGTTGAGATGTGATGCTATCCTTAATGCAGGGAAGAGGGACTTGGTACTGCCCCAAATTAATGTGTCCTTACCCCTCGGGAGGAGTAGAGAAGGTGTGGGCTGCTGTGGGGAGGCATGGGGAGTGTGAGCAGAGGGAGAACTGTGGTTGGAATGTAAAATGAAATTTAAAAAACAAATTGATCAATTTAAAAAACAATAGAACCCACCCCCCAAATCCTCTTAGCCAAGACTGGTGGTTCATGCCTACAATCTCAGCACTTAGCACGTGGAAAAAATAGAATGCAAGATACAATAATAAACATTATTCTTTATTTTTGTTTTATTATATTTTATTTTGTTGTGGTTTGTTGTTATATCTTAGAAGCCTGTTTTTTAAAATGAGAGACAGAAAGGAAGTGGACCTGGATGAAAGAGACTGGGTGGAGCTGGGAGGAGTAGAGAAAGGGAGTCAGGAGAAATTGTATTCAGATTATAGTGAACTTGAAAAGAATCTGTTTTCAATAAAGGGGGTGGAGAAAAGTTTTAAAAAGAGAAGATCATTGTAGGACTTCAAATTAGAGGAAACTTATTTAAGTTTCTGTGCCAAATGATAAAGTGCATATAAATATATATCTATATCTCATGCAACATGTGGAATATATCATACCTGAAAATATGGTTGCTATTTATCTGACAGTGCTGGTGAACATGGTGCATCTCACTGTGCACTTCTAATTTCTAGGTTTCATGCTGAATGTGAAGAGACAAAGAGAAGACAGATATGTATAGCTGAGTCCCAAACTGCCACATCCATACCTTCCTGAGCCCATACAAGCATGCACAGAGGCAGAACCTTTCCCTGCCCCTCTAACAACAGCCAAGGCAATGAACAGAGGCTGCTTTGTAATAAGGCATTTACTTTTGATGCTTTCCTCCCTTTAGCAGGGCAGGGTTCTGGGAAGATAGCAAAGGAGGGGAAAGAGGAGAAGGGAGAAGGGAGGGAGAAAGAGAGAGAAGGGGTGTGGAGAGGGAGACAATGGGAAGAGTCAGGCTTCCAGCTAGAGTCAATTTACCACACCAAACAGCCTGGGAACCCTTTGGGACTAAGAGGTTATCTGGGTTGTTGGTGCATATTTTGAGTGTATTCACTCTTGATTTTAGCTCCATTGTAGCCAGGCCTACATTTTCCTCTAGCTTCATGTGCAGAGATTTCCAGGGCCAGTCCTTTTCCATTAGCTGAACTCAGTTGGCCCATCTGTATACTGGGACTCTGCCTTCTAATCTTGGCTCTCAGTGCCCTTTTCAGCAGGCTATGCTTTTGTTTATGAGTAGGTTATTCTTCTACCCCGATCTGTCTGCTCACGCTAGATATGGGCCATGTTGTATCTGCTCCTGGACTCTGCCCCATGGTTCTTTTGTGAGGCCCTCCATTTGCGCTCCTTAGACTGGGGAGGGGAGTCCCTGCTAAGTCTTTAGTCTTACTAAGTGCCTGTTGTATGCCAGGTGCTGTCTTCCATGTTACCAACTCCTCTTGGCCGCACTTGTTATAGATCTGCTTGGATTAAATGCCCCTTCTCCACCGAGTTTTCTGTGGCAGGAGTGGCACCTTTCTCTTGGTGTTCTTTCTCCTCTACCTAACCTCAACAGAGCAATGTGCTGCTAATCCCCTTCTCAATTGTCTGTAACTAGGTCTCTGATGTCAACATTCAAGTCTGCATCATTTCCAGAACATGGGAGACATACCTCCTCTTGGTACCATGCAGACTTAGGCCTGTAGTGAGGCTTTCCCTTCCAAACCTTTCCTGCCCTTTCTGGAGACTAGGACAATACTCCGTGCTTTCCACTGCCCTCCACTCTGCCTCAGCCAATGGATCCTGAATAAATAGCTGCGGTGGATTTAGGAGGTTGCCGGGGCAGTGGGCCTCTGCCTGTGTTTAACAGTACCTGAACACACTTTTTAAAAAAAAAAAAATGGAGAGCTCACCATCAGATTCAGACTCCTTCCCTTCTATTGGAAAATCCTTCCTTGAAAGGAGCTGAAGTCCATCTCTGAGACCGGGAGTCATACGTAGTCAGCTAAAGAAAGCTCATGGACACCAGGCAAGGCACCCACCCCCTCAGCTATAGGAATTGTATCCAGAGTCAGATGATCAGCTCCAAGCGATATAGAAATTGAATAAAGGGTTGGATCCTCTGATTTGACTCAACAGTCCTGGTCATTACCTATGGACCTCCCCGACCTTAGACTACGGAATATGGTGGCTGAGGCCATGACTCGAGTCTTCCCAATGCTGACCACCTATCTGCAGGCTGTTCGTGGCTAGTTTCTGGAACAGAAGCATCTGACCCTGAAACTTTGGTGTTTCGCTCCTCTACCACTATGCCTTCATTCCACGTCCCCTCATTCCTCCCTGTTCTGATTGGTGTGAAAGGAAAGGCAGATGACATTAATGCCCACTATGTGACAGATACTTTCTTACATGCTAGCTACTATGTCTCATAATGCTGTGCAAGCATGTAGCATTGTTATTCACATATGATGAACATAGTAACTGAGACCTAAAGCAGTGGAGGTATAATTTTAGTTTTGCATTGCTCTGGTTATGGTAGCAAGCTTAAGAGGGCAGGTTTTAAAGCCAGATTTCATGAATTTGAATCTCAGCCCTTCCACTTCACAGCAGTGTGACTGTGAGCAAGTTACTCAACCTCTCTGAATCTCCGTGTTCTTACTTCTAAAATGGTAGTAATTATGCTAACAATTTAAGAAACATTGTGTTGACTGACTATATATAACACCAAAGGCCCAAGTTGTTAACATTGAATATCATATCAAGGATTTCTTATAACTATTATTCTGTTAATTTTTCTTGCTAGAATTTATTGAACCCCCCATTAAAGACTGGGTATGCTAGGCATTCTGCATTTAAGATGGTCCCTGACCTTAAACCAAGTGTGGTGGCTCATGTTTGTAATATCAGACTATGGGAGGATGAGGCAGAAAGATTGCACGAGTTCAAGGCATATCTGGGCTGCAGCGTGAAAGCCTGCGTCAAAATAAAAAAATGAGAGCCCGGCGATGGTGGCGCATGCCTTTAATCCCAGCACTCGGGAGGCAGAGGCAGGCGGATCTCTGTGAGTTCGAGACCAGCCTGGTCTACAGAGCTAGTTCCAGGAACAGGCTCCAAAGCCACAGAGAAACCCTGTCTCAAAAAACCCAAAATAAATAAATAAATAAATAAATAAATAAAAAATGCGTAAGGATCTTAAATCTTGTTAGTTACACAAATGCTTCCTTTTTCTTGAAGAGAAGCTCAGGACTCAGGTCTCAGAATTGCCTAGCCTGAGGTTTCCAGCTCTGAGTAGTACCATCATTTCTGCAACTGGAACCACAGCTTGGTGGGATTGTGGGAAATGCGAATAAGGCAAATTGTCTTTATTAAAGGGTTAAATAAGACAAAGTCTTTTTTTTTTTTAATAATAGAGAATCCACTTGAAAAAAATTGAAATTTCCCCCGGGCCAGCACTTCTTCAAATCAAAATGTGTGTTCCACGATGCATGGTATTCTCAGAATTTGTGCTTCACTTACCAGCTAAGCCATTTAAGTTACCCAAGTGGATAAGCATGTCAGGCCCAGCTCTGACCCCTCAGGCTAAGGCACAGGCTCCCTTTTGTGGTAGAGATAAAAACCAAACCAAAAACCAAATGGGATTCTGCTCAGTGTTCTTGACTTTGATTGGGCACGGCTATGTGCCATTCTGCGCAAGTCAAACTTCTTGCCTTGCTAAAATGGCTTTGTGATTATTTTCTTGAGACTCCAGACCTAGTTCTATTTCTTTTCTTTTCTTTCTTTCTCTTTTTGTTTTTATTTATTTGTTTGTGTGAGGGTTTGTTGTTGTAGTTGTTGTTGTTTGAGACAGGGTATCTCTGTGTAACATCCAGACTTATTTCTAAGAAGAGTAAGGCCTACATCCTTACAGTCCTGCCCAAGAAGAGTTTAAAACAGTTCATTGCTGTCAGTCTCTATTTCTTTCCAGTGAATTTATCAGTCCCTTGAATTAGAAAAGGGTATGGATTTGGAGAGGATAGTGATGGGAGTGTATGAATCCGTGTTCTGAGAGCAAGGAAGATGCAGGATCTGCCTATGAAAAGCCTTGAGATATTCTGTTCTCAAGGAACCCATGTCTGAAAGTGACACCCACTTCTGTTCCTTGCTTCATTGAGTCTGAAGGTGGTCCAAGCTCTTTGTTAAGAGCTCTCATGTGAGGAAGGAGCCTGAGCTTCTTCTGAGTTACTGTGAAAGTAGCCCTGTTGTAGACCTGGACGTCCCATTCCGTGGAGAGACTTGATAGAATCTTCCTTTGTATCTTTCTCTTGAAGCCACAACCCCCACTTTCTGAATTTCAAGGAGACTAATCCCTTGTCTTGGAGCTTGGTCCCATCCCAATATACAGGCAGTAGGATGGAGGACTCCTGGGTTTCTCCCTCTTTGTGCCAGTTCCTGTTGATCTCCACCAGGGATCTCTTCCCCGACTCTCCCAACTTTTCCAAGAATAAACCTTGGAACATGAAAGATTCCAGAAAACTAGGTGAGAAAGGCTCCCATTTAAACCTATAAGAAAGATTTAGGATGGGGAATATGGGATTTCCTTGGTGGAGTCTAGAACCTCTGGGTAAACCCAAGAGTATGAGCTTGCTGGGAGGACAAGGGATACCTTACCTCCAGGAAAAGAGGAGGCTTCGGTTCAACCTCCATTCCTGTACAGGTGACCCTGCAGTGGGAGTTGCTCAGTGCTTGCCATAGGACAAAGGATCCTTGAGAGGTACAAGCTTCTGGGCATAGCTCCTATGTTGGGGGTAGCTGCTGTAAGAATCCTATTCCTGACCTAGGAAAGGAGTTAACCTCTCCTGGTATTGGTCAGGAAAGATTCTAGGGGACCTAACTTCCCAGAACATGTAGTAAGATGATTACAATTTGAGTTAATACTCCTTAGGAGGAGACAGTGGGTCCCTGGCAGGGGGCTCTTGAGATTATAGATCACATCTGATCTGAAGCAATCTACCACAGGATGGAACAGAAGAGATAGGGGCAGTATATCAGCTATCTGAGTCACGAAGAGAGTTATGAATTTGGGCCACAGTTAACCTAAAAGGGGCAAGGAACCACTCACAAACAGACAAGTTATGTGCTGTCCTCACCTTCACATGGCAGGAAGGTATTACTATACTTGTTTGACAAAAAGAAATGGATGCAATGCATAAAAGACTTAGCATGACATCAGCAAAGCACTGTGCTCAGGGATTTGTACTTAGCCTAGTCCCACTGCTGTGCAAGATGGACCTGAAGGTATCACAGGGAGTAGATCCAACTGTATGTGGGCTTAGATGGTGTGGAAACTGGATTGGAACCCATGTTATGGCACCTGGTTGGAGCTCATGCTTGTGAGAATACTCTTTTCTTCTTGGTGGCTGTCAGGTAAGGAAGGACGTGTGGCCCACCTCCCTGTTTCCCCTTGCCCTTGAAGGCTCAAGGGTTATGAGCTCTGAGGGTTATTCTAACACCTCATCACTCACCTCTTTGCCCAGAAACTTGTCACCTCATTTGCCCTGAGGCCAAGACAGATGCAAGTTGTTGAACATTTCTGGGAAATGCTCAAGAACTGTCAGTGGCTCTGCTATGGATAAATAGAGAGGGAAGAGGCTAGTAGCAGAAATAACAGCCACATCAGGAGTTAGACATTTAAAGTCTCAGGAAGCTCTGAACATAAAGAAATCCAGACATGATCTCAAGTCAGCCTGGGGTGTTATAAAGTCGTCTAACCTGGAAGAAGAGATAAGGTGTGTGGGTAAGGCTCGAATGTAGCCAGAAGTCATTACTTTACCAACTATGGACTTCTGAGATTCAACAAAGTACCCAAAGCAATCTATCATGAAGAGGAAAAGTCAAGTGCACTAACTACATCAGCCATGGGGACCTCAAGGTAGTCAGGAAATGGGGGCAGAGGTGGGCCCTGTATGTCTAAGGTATCTAACAACACAGGCCACTCTCTTACTTAGACATTTTCTTTCTTTTTTTGTTATTTTTGACTTATGTTTTTCTTTCTTCCTTTTATTTTTTGTGATTCTTAACAAAAAATAAAACTTGGAACCAAAAACATAATTCTTGATCATAATGTAACCTGTCTTTACCATACTAAAATAGGATTCTAATATAAGTTTTAGAATTTATTTATTAGTGGGCACAGTTTTAGAAGATCATAAATGACAGTAAACTAAAAATTACTGACTTTTCTAGTTGATTTTTCTGAAAGTCATATATCTATGCTTGGGAGCAAGTGAGTCAGATGAAAAACTGGAAAGACAGGAAAGGGTTGTGTCTCAGTGAAAGATTGTGGGCTCATGCTGTCCAAGGTCCTGGGTCCAATTCTCAATATTAAGAAGTAAAAAGTAGAAGTAAGGTAGCAGAATATGGACAAAGACGAAGAAACTAAATTACAGAATTAATAAATTTTAAAGAAATAGGTTACTATAATGTAAAAAGTAAGTAAGGTCTAAGGTTGGAATAAAATTCAGATCATTATTTGACTAAGGACCTATTGTTTCCTCTGGATTTGCTGAAAAGGGTCTATAATATATAATGCTAACAAAAGCTGTGAGGGAACTGAGGCAAGAGGATCATGAGTTCTGGGCCAGCCTATTATATGGTGACAAATGATCCTGTCACAAAACAGAAGAAAGTATCCAAAGTCAAACAACAAGCATATGTTGTTTTTATATTCTGAACCCATCAGGGGCTATCACAATGATGAACCTTGGGATGATCTTCTATACAGAAAAATTACTCAAAAGTTCATTATTCATTGACTCATGAATATTTCAGACCAAGAAGGCTTTAATGTCACCAAATGCAAAGGTATATCCCAGTCTAGAGTATCATATAAATGTCATCATGTGAGTAGAAAAGCTTTTAGATTTTAGTCTTAACAATCCCCAATTTCTGAGTCACAGATGGTCATTTTACAATCTCTTCTTATCTTTCACATTATTGCTTACATCCTGTGAAAACAATAACTACTTTTAAAAAACTTGGCAATATCTCAAACCATTTTAGAATAAGGACAATGTATTGTTGCCATATGTGATCTTGTAAACAATCTTAATTGGGTTAAGAATGTAGCCTCAAACAAATTTTTTTCCTTTTTTACCGATTTTATTGAGCTATACATTTTTTCCACTCCCCTCCCTTTCTCTTTCCTCATGTTCAACCCTATTCTGCTCCCAATTTACTCAGGAAATCTTGTCTTTTACTACTACCCATGTAGATTAGATCTATGTAAGTCTCTCTTTGGGTCCTCATTGTTGTCTAGGTTCTCTGGGATTGTGATTTGTAGGTTGGTTTTCTTTGCTTTATGTTTAAAAACCACTTATGAGTGAGTACATATGATAATTGTCTTTCTGGATCTGTGTTGCCCCACTCAATATGATGTCTCTAGATCCGTCCATTTGCCCACAAATTTCAAGGTGTCATTATTTTTCTCTGCTGTGTAGTACTCCATTGTTTAAATGTACCACATTTTCCTTATCCATTCTTTGTTTGAGGGGCATTCAGGTTGTTCCCAGGTTCTGGCTATGACAAAAAAATACTGCTATGAACATAGTTGAGCACATGTCCTCATGGCACGATTGAGCATCCTTTGGATATATACCCAAAAATGGTATTGCTGGGTCTTGAGGAAAGTTGTTTCCTAATTTTCTGAGAAATTTCCATACTGATATTCAAAGGAGCTGTACCAGCTTGCACTTCCACCAGCAATGCAGGAATGTTCCCTTTATCCTACAATCTCTCCAGCATAAGTTGTCGTCAAATATGGTGTGGGATTCCCCTCTGTAGGCTATGAATATCATTGGTTAATAAAGAAGTTGTTTTGGGCCTGTGATAGATTAGAGAACAGGTAGGCAGGGAAAACTAAACTGAATGCTGGGGAAAAGGAGGCTGAGTAAGAGAGAAGCCATGGAGCCGCCACCAGGGAAAGGCATGCTGAAACTTTTTCAGTAAGCCAGAGCCACATGGCAACACAGAATACTAGAAATGGTTTAAATTAAGATATAGGAGTTAACCGATAAGAAGCCAGAGCTACTGGGCCAAGCAGTGATTTAATTAATACAGTTTCTATGTGCTTATTTTGGTTCTGGTTGGCCGGGACAAAGAAGCAGCCTCATACATCTTTACATGGCTTGTTTTTCTTATTCTATTACTTTTTCTACACGTTTAATATTTATTTCTGTCCATTTGCATGCAAAATTCAAGAAGCCCTTGTTTTTTACTGCTGAGTAGTACTCTAATATGTATATATTCTATACTTTCTTCATCCATTCTTCCATTGAAGGACATCTAGGTTGTTTCCAGGTTCTGGCTATTACAAACAATGCTGCTATGAACATAGTTGAGCATATACTTTTGTTGTTTGATAGGGTATGTCTTGGGTATATTCCCAAGAGTGGTATTGCTGGGTCCAGGAATTTGATCCTGAATTTTCTGAGAAACCGCCACACTGCTTTCCAAAGTGATTGCACAAGTTTGCATTCCCACCAGCAATGGATGAGTGTACCCCTTTCTCCACAACCTCTCCAGCAAAGGCTATCATTGGTGTTTTTGATTTTAGCCATTCTGACAGGTGTAAGATGATATCTTAAAGTTGTCTTGATTTGCATTTAGCTGATCGTTAAGGAAGTTGAACATGACCTTAAGGGTCTTTTGGCCATTTGAAATTCCGCTCTCGAGAATTCTCTCTTCAGCTCAGTGTTCCATTTTATAATTGGGTTTATTAGCATTTTACAGTCTAGTTTCTTGAGTTCTTTATATATTTTGGAGATTAGATCTTTTGAGTTTTGGGGCTAAGAGACAGAATATTAATTTATTTTAAATGGGAAACTGCGTATGCAAGAGGCAATGACCAGACCCTGGATGAAAATAGCGCTGTGATCGGTCATTCTTTCACCGCACAGATTGAGTGAACAAAACACTTCTTCGCATCATCTTCAAGATTGAAGGACAAACCAATTTGCCTTTGAATACATCTAATATGCCCGCTAGTCCATGGCACTCCATGCCAGGCTTCCAGCTGCCTGGGATCCTACTTCATCTTCTCAAGAAATTCCCAAAGTCTTGGGTGCTTTAAAAGATATCTCCAACACAAAGCTTTCTCACTTTAATCTCTGGAGAACACAAATGTCTGACTCTGTTGATTTAACAAGTTGCAAACAAGCAGCCTCTATTTGTTCTTCCATGGGTAGCCCCTCTGTCCCTTCACCTAAGCCTTGGATGGTTCTGTTATCAGTAGCCTTGAAGCCTCAATAATGGGATGTTGTTGCCTCTCTTCCAAAAGAACGAAATGTCCCTCTGAATGGAGACATTCCACTCTCTCCCTGGTGAAGAGTTGGTTCAGTTGGGTCAGCCAACCAGAAGACCAAAGGATCCCTTCTCCAAAATGGGGCTCCTTCCACTTAAGCCACACTAGAAAGAGAAAGGGGCCATACTGATTCATCTTCCAGGAGGTAATCTGCTTTCCCTTACCATACCCCTGCCCCTCCAGCAGTCTCCCACAGAGCTGCAGTCTCTCACCCTCTTGACTCTGGCCACTTTACTTCTCTTTTCTAGGTGTTTTTTTTTTATGCACTGAAATATTTTGCCTGCATTGATGTCTGTGTACCATGCAGGTGCCTGCTATCCAAGCAGACTAGAAAAGACATCTGATACCCTGGAATTGGAATGGTTGTGAGCACCCTGCTGGATGCTGGGAAACTCACCCAAGTTCTCTGCAAAAACAAGGGCTGTAAAGGCATCAGGGTTTCTCTCTTAAACTCTAAGGACATCGTCATCCAACAACTAGAGAGAACGCTCAGTGATTAAGAGCACTTTATCTTTTTTCTCTTTTTTATTGTTTTTATTGACCTCTACATTTTCTCTGTTCCCGTGTATTCTTCCTCCTCTCTCCCCTTCTATCCTGTGCTTTGACCCGCATGCTCCCAGTTTTTTTTTTAAAGATCTTATCTTTTTCACCTTCCTATGAAGGTTTATGTATGTCTCTCTTAGGGTCCTCTTTTTTTCTCTAGGTTCTCTGGGATTGTGAGTTGTAGACTGGTTTTTCTTTCCTTTATGTCTAAAACCCATTTATGAATGTGTACATACTATATTTCTCTTTCTGGATCTGGGTTACCTCACTCACTATGGTTTCTTTCTAGATCCATCCATTTGTCTGCAAATTTCAAGATGTCATTCTTTTTAACACCTAAATAGTACTCCATTTTTAAAATGTACCACATTCTCGTTTTCCATTCTTTGGTAGAGGAGCATCTAGGTTGTTTCCAGGTTCTGGCTATGACAAATAATGCTGCTGTGAACATAATAGAGCACATGTCCTTGTGGTATGATTGAGCATCCTTTGGGTATATACCCAAAAGTGATATTGTTGTGTCTTGAGGTAAATTGCTTACTAATTTTCTGAGAAATCCCCATATTGATTTTCAAAGCTGCTGTAGAAGGTGTGCACTCCCACCAGCAATGGAGGACCATTCCCCTTACCCCACATCCTCTCCAGCATAAAATGTCATCACTGTTTTTGATCTTGGCCCTTCAGACATGTATAAGAAGGAATCTCAGAGTTGGTTTTATTAGCCTTTTTCTGATGAGCCCTTGATCTTCCAGAAGACCCTTGGTCAGTTCTCAGCATCCAAATATAGGATCATAAACATCTGTTAAATGCAGTTTCTGGGAATCAAACACTCCCTTCTCTCCTCTTCCAGCACCATCCACCCAAGGGCTGTACATGTGTGCATGCAGGCAAAATACCCATACACATAGAAGAGCATAAATAAATCTAAACTGTTATTGTCATCAAATATTCATTTAGTATTTTAAAATCACATTATTAATGAGACCCAGAACCTCAAGAGGATGTGCTCATTTTTCTGGAATCAATATAGATTATTAAAATAATTGTTTATGGTTTTGTTTCTTGAGGCAGGCTTTCTCTGAGGAATAGCCTTGTCTGTCCTGGAACTCACTTCGTAGACCAGGCTGGCTTAAAACTCATACAGATCTTCCTACCTCTGCCTCCTCAGTGCTGGGATTAGAGGCGATCGCCAGGGCAGATGTCAATATGTCTTAAAATATATAATAAAGATGAGATGAACTATTTGTTTCTTTGGGGTGTTTCTCCTCATAGTATAAAAACGTTTGGTTATTTTTTAAAAAATCTATAATTGTCTGACACAGAAAAGTTAAGGAAGTCTGGTAATTTAGTAATGGGATCTGAGTATCAGTAATGAGGTCAATCTCTCTTCTCTTCTTAGTTCTTAAGTCTCTTTATGAATGTGTGTGGGTTTAATTTCTCTCATTTATATTCCCCACAAATACACACACATGTCACTCTTTTCTTTTGGGTTACTATCCCCGTTAAAGAACACAGTTGTAAACCTTTTATTCTTATGCATTTTCACATGTAAGTAAATCCCTTGTAGTGTTTGTGTTCAGAGATTGCGCACTGATCAAACAGTGGTGATGCTACCAATCAGCTGGCTGGATGCCATTTGCTTCACCTGCATAGAAATCCCTGTGGGTAGATGGGAAGGCCTTCAAGTTCTGATAGATGTCAGATTTTCCTTCCCACTGCACTTGACAGCTGCCAGCCATGACTGTATGCACATTAGTATGGAAACAGGGTCCCTCGGCCCTTTAAGTAGTACGGAACTTTTGGTCCTAGAACGTTCACATTGCCCAGTTCTTTGTTCCAACTTGCACCACAGCTTCAGGGCAGTCCAAGTACCATGGCTCCTCCATCCCTAATAGTAACCATTGGTACAGCTCTTCTGTAGGTCCAGGGCTCAGTGCTACTTAACCCTTAATACAAGATGGCATTGCAAGTCTGAGCCCCAGCTTCTAAGACTCTTGACCCTCTCCACAACCAAGAACTGGACCGAGCCCCAGGAGTCCTGTTGAAGAGAGAGAGAGGAGGGATTGCTCAAGCCACTTTGGTCAAGGTCACTCACAGAGACAGCACAGCTGAGCTGGTGGGAGCTCAAGGACTCTGGACCTGTAGCTAGGGAGCCCACATGTGACTGACCTAGGCCCCCTCTTGTGTGTGAGAGTGTAGCCTGGTCTATTTGCGGGACCCCTAGCAATGGGATCAGGACCTATACCTGATGCAGACTCTGATACTCAGAACCTATCCCCATGCTGGTTGCCCTAACCAGCCTTGAGGCAGGGGGAGGAGCTTGGTCCCCCTTCAAGTTGATGTGTCAGGCTTTGTTGACTCCCTTTGGAGGCCTGCCCCTTTCTTAACAGACAAGGAGGAAAAATGGGTGAGGGGAGTAGATAGGGTGGGAAGAAAAAAGAGGAGAGGAGGGAGGGGAAACTGTGGTTGGGATGTAAAATAAATGAATGAATAAATAATAGAAATATCCTTGACCCTGAAATATATAGATAGCCCAGTGGAACCCTCCACCCACTAGGACTTTCATGTTATCTTTCCTGTCACCTTACAGCTCTTCTCTTTCAGTATCGACCCTCCTTGCTCTCTTGACTCCTTTCTACTTCCCCTGCCCTTATTTCTTTCCTGGCCCCTTCAGATTTTTCAGCTGTTGCTCTTCAGCTGTGAGACAGCTGGTTGATTTGATGCTTCTTCTACTTGGCCTTCCTTCCCCACTGTCACTGCCAATCCAGTGTCCTCTGTCTGCCTGTCCCTGTCTCCCTGTCCCTTGCCCACATCTGTCTCATGCTCCTTCTTTGAGACACAACCTCACATAGCCCAGGTGAGCATTTAAACACGACCATGCTGCTTCCCTTGCTGAGAGCTGTGATTCCAAGTGAGACTCACCTTACTTGGTTCTGCTGGTGTTTTCTCCATCCCATCAGCAACACTACTGAAACTGGTAAGGAAAGACAAAGCAAGAGAAGCCTTGTCTGGTGTCTAAGGCTGCAACACCAGATCACACAGCACAGGAGAGCTTCTTCCAGCCAAGCCTGAACAACCTGATTATACAGTATAAAATGGATGTGGGGACCAATTCCAACCATCTGGCAGAAACAATCACAATCTTGCCTCTTAGCATCAACCAGTATCACTCAGGTTTGTGCTGTGTCCCAGGGCAGCCTTGCCTCTTAAAACCAATCGCAGTCACTGAGACTTTGCTTTGAAAGCAGTCACAGCCTTGTATCTTAGCAACAGACACTACAGCAACTACCTTAGCCATCACGAAATGGGCTCCCCTCTGGCTTATGGTAAACTATTCCAGACCCTTCTCAGTTGTACTGAGGCCTGTGATAACAGTATATCTGATGCAAACAGTTTCAAATCATCCAGGCTAGGGTCATACCCTCTGACTAGCACAAATCAATTGTGGACTTGGGGGAGTTTTCTCAAGGTATCTGTGGAGAGTTCAAGACTGTTAGTGATGACTTGAGTAGTCTGCCTAGCTGTTTGATTGACAGTCCTCAAGGCAGGCAGGGCACCAAGGAGAGTTCAACAGTTACCAATTAAGTTAGCACATGCTTTATCATCTTTGCTTATAGGAAATAAACAGTAGTAAGTATTTTTACAATCATAACTCAATGAACACCAACAGTGATTTAATAAAAAACAAAACTGACCTCAATGAGGATAGGCCTCTCTCATCTCAATCAAGGGAAGCTTTGTCAGACAGGCCTTTTGCATCTCCTAGTTCCTTCTCCTAGTCAGGAAGTTCCTGACAAGGCAGAGTGACTTAAGACTAGAGAGTATTGGTGAACGAGCATCATTTTTCTGTCAGGAAGGACTGGGTGTCTTAGTTACTCTTTTTCTGCTGAGATAAAACACCACAAACAAAGCAAATTAAAAAAGACAGTTTTTACAATGTGTTGGACTCACACATTCAGAGGGTTACAGTCCATGATATCTGGGAAAAGGCTTGGCACTAGGAACAGCTAAAAGCAGTTAACATCTTGGCCCACAAACAGAAGGAAGATAGAGACCCTGGGAATGGCAGGATCAAGGATACAAGGGCCATATCTAAACATAAGAAAAGCAATATACAGCAAGGAAACAGCCAACATCAATTAAGAGAACCACAAAGCGATTCCAATGACATCAGAAATAAGAAAAGGTTTCCACAATCTCTGTATCTGTTGAATATAGTACTTGAAGACCTAGTGAAGTCATGATTTTGTGAAATTTGTGAAATCTCTGCCACATGCTGCAAGACTATTTTGCATCTATAGAAAATTATCCATTGTCTGACTATGTGATGTGGGAGTCCCCTCTGTGTGCTGTGATAACCATTAATGAAAAAAGAAAGTACTTTGGAGCTATACCAAGACAGAACCTAGGAAGGCAGGGAAAGCTAGACTGAATGCTGAAAATAGAAAGTCAGGAGAAGCCATGGAGCCGGTGCTAGAGACAGATGTGCTGAAACTTTGCTGGTAGGCCACGACCTCGTGGTAATGCACAGATTAATGAAGATGGGTTAAATTAAGATGTAAGAGTTAGCCAATAAGAAGCTAGAGCTAATGGGCCAAGCAGCGATTTAAATAATACAGTTTCTGAGTGATTATTTCGGGGCTAAGCAGCCGTTTTAAACAACAAGCAGCTCACTCCCCCCAACAATTATGTGGCTGATTCTTCTGATATTTCATCAGACAGAGGGCTGATATCCAAAATATACAAAGAACTCAAGAAATTGGTCATCAAAAGAACAAATAATCCACTAAACAGAGAACTGTCAACAGGGGAATCTAAAATGACTGAAAGACATTTAAGGAAATGTTCAATATCTTTTAGTCATCAGAGAAATGCAAATCAAAACAACTCTGAGATTCCATCTTATGCCTGTAAGAATGGCCAAGATAAAAAACACTGATGACAACTTATGCTGGAGAAGATGTGGGGTAAAATGAACACTCCTCCATTGCTGGTGGGAGTGCAAACTGATATAGCTGCTTTGGAAATCCGTATGGTGATTTTTCAGAAAA